>NC_066879.1:24393152-24603152 GCF_022985175.1 Labeo rohita | reverse complement strand
ATATTGACTAAATGCTCTGTATGTGTGTGCACAGATTGCTGGGAAAGCTGGTGATCAGCCTGCAGCATGTGGTGTCTGTAGGGCAGCTGCTGCTCCGTGAGCCTCTAACAGACAGTCAGCACAGTCTCACTGATGTGTGTGAATGAAGAGCTGCTGTCAGCTCCAACACTGTTTTACATGCATTAAACAAATAGCGCTCATGATAATCTAACACTGGTGTGGTGAAGGATTATTAAATCTTTAGTTGTTGGTATGGTGTTAGGTGTGATTACAGCTCTTTTGTGTTGGTGTGTGATGATGGATTTTATTGTGTAGATCTACATCGAGCTGGAGGTGAAATATAACCCTCTTCAAGGGACTGCAGGCGGGTGGGACAGTGACGACTTCATCAAGGAACAGGACACTGATGAGTGAGGCATAAACTGGGACATCTTTATGTTCATCCCATCCATCCATCATTCCTTCCTACCATCATGCTATTGTTCCTTTCTTATTTTTGTCCGTCCTTCCATCAATTTTTCCTTCATTATTTCCACGTATTTCTTCCATCCATTCTAGTTTATTCCTTTCTTCCTTTCTTCCATCCATTCATCCATCCTTTCTTTCTTCCAGTTTTCCTTTCTTTGTTTCTTCCATCCTTTATCTATTCTTACTTCATATCTTCCTTCCGGTTTCTTTTCACCTTTATTCAGTTTGATTCTTTTTTTTTTTTTTTTTTTTTTTTATCAGTTCTTTCAGTTCATTCTTCCTTCCTTTTATTTATTTTTCCTGCCTTCCTTCCTTCTGTTGTTCTTTTACATCCAACAATTCATTCATTCTTCCTTCCTTCTCTCTGTCCCTTCTTCATTACTTCAACTCCTTTCTTAAATCATTTGAACTTTTTCTTTACTTCTTTTCTCCATTCATCCATCTTTTTTCTTCCTTCCTTCCATATGTTCATCCTTTGTATCTTCTTTCCATCCATTCATCTATTCGCCTTCATTTCTTTCTTCCATCCATCATTATCTCTTCCTACTTTTCATCCTCTATTTCTTCCTACCTTCCTTCCTTTATTTCTTTCCATTTATTATTCCTTTCTTCTATCCATTTTTCTTTCCTTCTTTCTGCTGTTTTCTGTTACCACAATTTCCTTCCTTACGTATGTTCTTCCTTTCTTCCTTCTTTCTTTTATTTCTTATTACCCAGTCTTCCATCCTTTTCTCCTTTTGTCCATCCTTCCTCCCATCTATCCATCGTTTCTTCCACTCACCCATCCATCCATTGTTCTTTTCTACCTTCCATCCTTTTATTTCCTTCTATCTTCTCTTCCTTTCTTCCATGTTTTTTCATTCCTTTCCATCCTTCCTTTAATTTCTTTTTTCTTTCTTGTTACCTTTGTTCATTTTCTACATCCCTTCTTCTTTTTTCCATCCATCCATCCATCCATCCTTTTTTTCCTATTTTTCCTTTTTTTTTCTTCCATCCTTCATCTATTCTTCCTACATACCTTCATTACTTCCACTCCTTTCTTAAATCATACTAACCTTTTCTTTAATTTTTTCTCCATTCATCCATCTTTTTCTACCTTCTTTTCTTCCATCCTTCCATATATTCTTTTTGTATCTTCCATCCATCTAGTCTTTGTTCTATTTCTTTCATCCATTCTTCTTTTCCTCCATCCTTCCCTCATTCTGTCCCTTACTTCCTTTCTACCATCCATCCATCCATCCATCCATCCATCCATCCATCTAGTCTTTGTTCTATTTCTTTCTTTCTTTTTTCTTTCTTTCTTTCTTTCTTTCTTTCTTTCTTTCTTTCTTTCTTTCCTTCTGCCTTACATCCTCTATTTCCATCCTCTCCATCTATTATTCCTTTCTTTTAACCAATCATCTTTTTTTCTCTCTCTTTTCTTTCTTTATTTCTTTCTTTCTTTCTCTCTCTCTCTTTTTTCATTCTTTCTCCCTACCTTCCATCCTCTATTTCTCTCCATCTATTATTCCTTTCTCCTAACCAATCATCTCTCTCTCTCTCTCTTTATTCCTTTAATCTTTCTTTCTTTCTTTCTGCTGTTCCCTGTTGCCAGTTTCCTTTCTTACATATATTCTTCCTTTCTTTCTTCCTCCCTTCTTCTGTTTCTTATCATCCATTCTTCCTTTCATCCATCCTTCCCTCCTTTTGTCTGTCCTTCCTTCCATCTATCCTTCTTTCTTTCACCCACGCATCCATTATTCTTTTCTACCTTCCATCCTTTTATTTCGTTCCGTCTTGCCTTCCTTTCTTCAATGTATTTTTCATTCCTTTCTTTCCACCCTTTCTTTAATCCTCCTTCTTACTTTCTTCTATTACCTATGTTCCTTTTCTCCATCCATTATTCCTTCCTTCATTCTATTCTTTGTTGTCCCTTCTTCCATTCTCCATCCATTTTCCATTTATTCACTGTTTCTACCTTCCATCTTTTCTAACGTTTTCCTTCCATCCTTCCTTTTGTCTGTGCTTCCTCCCATCTATCCTTTTTTCTTCCATTCACCCATCCATTATTATTTTCTACTTTCTTTTCATTTATTTTCTTCCGTCTAGTCTTCCTTTCTTCCATATATTTTTCATTCTCTCCTTTCTTTCCATTCTTTTGTTTCTTTCTTCTATTACCTTTGTACCATTCACAATTCCTTCCTTCCTTCTTTTTTTGTCCATTCCATTCTTCCATTCATTTTCCATCCTTATTTGGATGCATGGATCCATGGTTTCCTGCATTTTATAACTAACTTACATTTTTTTTCTAGTTTTGTAATCTCTTTGTAAATCAGAATTTTCTCTGTTCTATTTCAGCTTAGATCTTGTCATCAGAAACACAGGCTTTGCAGACGCAAGGTAAGGACATCTTCAGTACGTGCCACTCATTTACATTTTCATATCCTTTATTAATGGAATTCACACTGATATGCTCAATAATTTGTAGTTTTTCAGACAGCCTGCGTCCTCAGCAGCTGGATCGTGAGACAAAAATGATCGGTCGCAGTCTTTTGAAAACTGATGATGAAAAAGGAGATGAGGATGATGATAATGACTATGATGATGATTATGACTTTGCAGATATCGAATGTGCCAATGTGACATTCACCCCCATTTTAAGGTGCGTTTCAATTACCTTTCAGTATAATACATTACACTGCACTATGAAGAAACCTATTGTTTTGCAATGCTATGTAATGCAACATACATATATGCATATATCCGACCCCCTTCATTACTGTTACAATGTCCGACAACCCATACATGATGTCTCACAGTGAAAAATAAATCATGGAGCAAAGAGGAAACTGACAATGTGCCGACAGACAAGACAGAGCAGGTTACTTTAGGTGTGAAAAGTCTCAGGTCATTTTTAAGAAATTCATTTTTAATGTGGCTCTTTAATGTGTCGTGACAGATCGCTTTAGCGCTTCAGTTCAAGCAGCACGTGAACCGATCATTTCTTCCGCTTTACTAGTTACAGCATTATGTAAACATGAATGAACATCAGAAGGTATCTTGTTTCAACCGCAGAAAGATGTCAATATACACCAAGTTCAAGTCAACAAACGTTAATTTACTCTCCTGTCTGGTTTGTTTGTTGAATAAAAATGGGAGATTCAGCATCATGATTGGTCAAATCGCCTGTCAAAAATGTAATGTGAGAATGTGACGAGTTTGTTAAATAATACTGCTATAACTCATAGCTTTGTTTATGTGTGTAGCCGTTGCAGGGCTATAGCAACGCATGAGCTTGCTGTCACCCCAAAAGTGAAGTCTTTCCAGGTAAACAATTAAATGAGGCCTACTTGATTCATATACAAATAGTTCTATATTTGTTTTCCTTATTGCTGACTCTATCTTATGAGACTCTGGTAGGTTTAAATCGTTTATTTCACTCCTTTTTTCCTTCAGGTGAATATAAATGTGCTTGAAGCTCAGAAACTGGTTGGGGTGAACATCAACCCAGCAGTGTACGTGACTATTGGAGATGAGAAAAAGCACACAGCTACTCAGAAGTCTACCAACTGTCCATTTTACAATGAGGTAACTATTTGCAAAAAACTCGGCTTTAAGTGTCTAAATCTTTAAGCAACTCTTTGATTTTTTGTTTCTATGTTTTTCTTTAAGAACTTCATGTTTGAATTCCAAGAGACACAAGATGTGCTCTTTGATAAAGTGATTGAGATTTCTGTAAGTATTGCCACAGCCACTAAAAAGACAAACAAAAACTATGTAAGAAGGATTAAACTCTACAGACTGAGATTTTACTGATAATGCACATGTAAAAATAAGAACTATGCAGTATGGAGGTGGTACGGAGCTAATTCTGCTTAATCTGACCATATTCTTTGACTTGAATTATGTAAATTAGTTTATATGATCATATTTGAGGTTATCTGACACAATGTTTTATATGTATATTGTATATGTATCATATTTTCCCTTATATTATAGGTGGTTCATAAGAAAATCCTAGCCTTTTTGATGACCCACATAGGAACCTTTAAAATAGACATCAGCACAGTGTATCAGCAGCCAGGTAAACCCAGATAAACCCAGGTTTAAGAAACAAAAACACAGCTTAAGTAAAGAATACAGAAGTTGAGAGTTCATTTCATTAGTAAAACGACAATAACATTCCTTAGACATTTTAATAGTGATAATTAACTCATCGCCGCTGGTAAAAAAGAATGATTATAGGTCTACTTTGAAACATTGATCATTACAACAATTTAACACAGCCAAATGTATCTCACAGATCACCGTTTCTACCAAAAATGGGCTCCACTTACTGACCCAAAAGATACCCGCTCTGGAATTAAAGGCTATGTGAAGTGCACAGTGAGTGTGGTTATGAAAGGAGACCCCATGGGCATGGTCAGCCTGGCACCAGCTGGCAGCCAGAATGATGACATTGAAAAGTAAGAGCCTGTCTTATGTTAACATGGCTGTTTTCTCTTAAGGACACATTTATCCTAAAATATTTTGGTACATTTTTCATGTAGGAACCTTCTCCTTCCAAAGAGGATGCCATCAGAACGTCCTTGGGCAAAGTTTGTCCTAAAGATCTACAGAGCTGAAGGTCTGCCCAGCATGAACTCAGGTTTCATGGGGAAGATTATGAGAGACAAGAAGGTTTTTCTTGACCCTTATGTTCAGGTCACATTCGCTGGCCAGCAGGTGATTTTCTTTTAGTCTAACTTTGAGTTTGTGTTGAGACTATTTCTAACACAGAAGGTTTAAACAGGAAGAACTGAAAGTCCTTCTCACAATATGTCTGGGTGTATATAGATATATATATATAGTGTCAAATGATCTGAATTTTAAGTAATCAGTTTCTTTTCCTTATAATGTCTCCATAATTTCCACTTGTGTATCCTATGTGAAATAACACTTTCGACATAGGATAGAAAAACACACACACCCTGACGGTGGTTTTGTTTGTTAAATGGGCTGAGGTGCCATTAGTATTTGAACTGCTCTCGGAGTCTTACCACACAGGCTATTGGCAAACATTTCAGCTCAAAATAAATTGTTATGACGTAAGAGCTTGTCTTATCTACGTAAATTTAAGTGGAGTCACAAGTCAAACCTCAAACTCTCTGTTCCCGTCAAAGCAACACATGCTAAATTAAATATAAGGTAGAATACTGTCAAATAAAAAAATAAAAGTAAAATGTACAAACATATTATTTTTACATTTAAAAAATGCAGTAAAAACGACACATAAATTAATAAATTTGTATGCTTGGCAGGGGGAGACGTCAGTAGACAGCAACACCAATGCTCCTGAGTGGAATGAACAGATATCCTTCATTGAGCAGTTTCCTCCTCTTGCTCGACGAATCAAAATCCAGATCCTTGATGATGCCAACATTGGAGATGTGGCTGTGGCTACACACTTCCTGGACCTTCTTCAAATCTCCAATCCCAACCGAAATGGTCTGTTTTAATAATGCCTACTGCAAATGTAAAGGGATAGTTCACTCAAAAATGACAATTCTGTCATCATTTACTCACCCTTATGTCGTTCCAAATACAAAAGAAGATATTTTGAAGAATGTTGGTATCAGACAGTTGCAGTTCCCTTTGACTTAATGATAATATTTTCTGACCACACAATGAAAGTCAATGGGAAACAAATCTGTTTGGTTACCAACATTCTTTAAAATATCTTCTTTATTGTTCCACAGACGAAATACAGTCATACAGGTTTGGAACAACATGAGAGAGCTTTTTGAACTATCACTATCAAGTACAAATGCATTTCTGAATCCACCAGTCATGTACAGTTCAGGTCAAAAGTTTACATACACCTTGCAGAATCTGAAAAATATTAATTAATTTACCAAAATAAGAGGGATCATACAAAATGCTTGTTATATTTTATATAGTACTGACCTGAATAAGATATTTCACATAAAAGATGTTTACATATAGTCCACAAGAGAAAGTAATTTACATACACTTGATTCTTAATACTGTGTTTTTACCTGAATGATGCACAGTTGTGTTTTTTTTTTTTTTTTTGGTGATAGTTGTTCATGAGTCCCTTGTTTGACTGAACAGTTAAACTGCCTGCTGTTCTTCTGAAAAATCCTTCAGTTCCCACTAATTCTTTGGTTTTTCTGCATTTTTGTGTATTTGAGCCCTTTACAACAATGACTGTATGATTTTGAGATCCATCTTTTCACACTGAAGACAACTGAGGGATTCATATGCAACTATTACAGAAGGTTCAAACGCTCACTGATGCTCCAGAAGGAAAAACGATGCATTAAGACCCAGGGGTGTAAACTTTTGAACAGAATGAAGATGTGTGCATTTTTCTTATTTTGCCTAAATATCATATATTTTTTTCATTTAGTACTGTCCTTCAGAAAATACAGAAGATGCTTACATGTTTTCCAGAAGACAAAATAAGTTAAATTTACTGTGATTTTTATATTTCCTTTTAAAAGTTTTCAACCCCCAGATCTTGATGCATCAGTTTTCCTTCTGGAGCATCAGTGAGCGTTTCAACCTTCTGTAATAGTTGCATATGAGTCTCTCAGTTGTCCTCAGTGTGAAAAGATCAATCTCAAAATCATACAGTCATTGTTGGAAAGGGTTCAAATTTGTGGGCCCTGAAGGATTTTTCTTAAGAACAGCGGGCAATTTAACTGTTCGGGAGCAAACATGGGACTCATGAACTGTCACTGAACAAAAAAATAAAAAATAAAACAGCTGTGGATCATTCAGGTAACAACACAGTTTTAAGATTCACGTGTATGTAAACTTTTGAAAAGGGTCATTTTTATAAATCAAACTATTATTTTCTCTTGTGGACCATATGTAAACATCTTTTATGTGAAATATCTTATTCATGTTAGTACTAAATAAAAAATAACATGCATTTTGTATGTATTTTGCAGATTCTGCAAGGTGTATGAAACTTTTGACCTTAACTGTATCCGCATCCTCATTTTAACAAGGTAGCTTCATGTTACCTAGGGTTTTTACCCCTTTTTGAACAACTTCTACCTTATTATTCGTTATGCAACCTACTTTGCATCTTTCCTCCATCCATCAGGTTTCAATCCCACCTTTGGTCCTTCTTGGGTCAATCTCTACGGTTCTCCTCAAAACTCTACGCTGAGAGACATCCACAGGGATCTGAATGAAGGTCTTAGTGAAGGGATCTTCTACAGGGGCAGAATTCTGCTCTCACTGAGTGTGGAAGTTTATTCCTCCCCTACAGTTATGGTGGCGGAGAGCAAGGCCATTGCTAATGTGAGAAGCAAAATAAGCAGGCTTACTTCTAAACGCAAGAGTCGAAAGTCCAAGGAGAAGACGGCAGGCAAAGAAGGTAGTGTCAAAAGTATATAATAAATATAAATACATTTCTCTGGGAAAATATATATTTATATTGTGAGCAGTCTAGTTTTTGTGCCCCTAGTGGTGCTAAAAGGAATCTGTTTATTTGAGCATCCTGAATGGGCAAAACAACAAGATTAGCTCAGCCAATAATGTGAGGTTTGGGGCGGGGTTACCTTTGATGCCAAAATGTAATGTAAAATTTACTAAAATCACATACAGAGTGTCCATGGAGTTATGCATTTATACACACACAAATGTTTTCAAAAAGGCTTTAGCTTTCTAATCACAAATAGAGAATGATTTTATTCAGCGATACAGAGTCGCAGAGGGCCTGCCGAGGAGTCTGAAGATGCTGGCGCTGAGGTACCAGCTGCCGTTACAGTGGAAGTGGAAGAACTTCACCCTCTTCCTGAGGTCAGTGACCAGGTTTTCCTGATTTGATTGGATGAGCAGCATTGCATGACAGCAACCAGGCTGTGTGCAGTGGTGGGCAGTAACGAAGTAGTTGTAGTTCGTTACTGTACTTAAGTACATTTTTCAAGTATCTCTACTTTACTGGAGTAGTTTTATTTTGAGTAACTTTCACTTTTACTTCACTACATTCCAAAGCGTAAGATCGTACTTTTTACTTCACTACATTTCATAAACACATCGTTACTCCTTATAATATATCACGTGCTCTGAGACGCACAAGCGGTGTCTGATTCATGAACAAACTGATTCTTTTCAACGAACCTGTTAAATTTATTCGCCAATCGCGCCAAACGATTCATTGACGAATTGGAATGATCCGATTGCAGCTGTTCTCGAGTCGACAACTCACTGATTCAAATGATCCGTTTAGAGCGAGTCTCCAGTCAACTGAATTCACAAGTAAGAACCGGGAGATCTTGTGCGCGCGCGACTGATGCTGCGAAAAGTAAGTTACTAATGTCTAATTTTAGGATTAATTATTATAACTGAAAATCATATTTAGTTCAAAGCTGTTCGTTGTTTGTGAATTACATCTGCTGTAAAAGGTGATCTGTTTAAGCGCACTGAAATGCTTGAATTCAGACACATTAAAAATGAAAAATTTAAATAACAGCTTAAATAAAATAACTCATGCACGTTCATATTCCTCGCTAATGTAACGTTAGCAGTTTTATTAAAATGCTACGCTTGTAGCCCTACGTGACGTCTGTTTTTATATTGTTTAGCAACAGCATAAAATTTTATATTGTTTGGATCAGCTAGAGTAGACAGATATGAATGTTTATTAAACCATACTGAAAATAAGTAAATATTGTTAGCTGATGCAAACTGTCTAGCTGCTTGCTGGTGCTAAGTTGAGGTAATTTTTAGATATGAAGTCCACATATTTTTATTCAACCACCTAGATAGATTACATCTGAGAGAAAAAGGATGTCATGCTCAGAACATGGTAACTACAGTAATTATCAAAGTGGAAAGTGATGCCCTCTGGGTGCATTTGGCCAGGGCGTTTTTACACATACAATATTTGAAAGGAAAAAATCATTATGAAAATATAATTATATTTTCCTTAAAATGTTCTTGCTAACTTCAGGCCTTATTCTCATGTCATATATAACTGTGACATTATGCAAAACAAGCTTTAAAACACTTTTTTCTTACTGGTGAAAATTTGATGGTCAAATCTTCTCTCAGGTACATCGCAGTGTAAGGTTCATATTGAATATTACTACATCACTCTTATCAACATAGTCCATATCAACAACAAAAATGTATTTTTTTGGAAAAATCCCAGGTATTTTGAGCAGTAGGATTATAAAAAAATATGTGCTAATATAAAATTCAATCAAGTAGTCTATATAAAATTGCAAAATAAATCTTTCAGTACTTTTTTACTTGAGTACATAAAAAATCGGGTACTTTTGTACTTTCACTCGAGTAAAATTAAAGGAGGAGCACTTTTACTTTTACTGGAGTAATATTTTATTATATGTATCTGTACTTTTACTCAAGTACTCAACTTGCGTACTTCGTCCACCACTGGCTGTGTGGGGATTTTTTAGAGACTGTTTCTGCAAGTTACGTTGTTATGGCAGGTGGTGTCGAGTCAGAGAAATATTCACTCAATTGATTCATTCAACACTTATTCAATTATAAAACAAACAAAGGGGCTGTCTGTAAGTCACTGAATCATTCACTACTGTGTGTTGCTTGAGGACTCTCTGAGGTTTACCTCTGACTTTTTGCAACTATTTTTTAATTAACTATTTATTAGCAGAAGAAAAATAGACAAAATAATTGCCATTATTGTGTCTAAAATTGTACATTTCTTGTTTACTTAACTATTGTATACAGGGTTAGTACAAGTTGCTTAAAGTGCTTTAAGTACTTTTGACTTTTTTTAAAAAATGTAAGGCATGAAAAACTATTAAAAAATAGCAATATTCCTGAAGAGGTACTTGAAAAGTGCTTGAATTATTGAAAGACAAAAAAAGTGTTAAAAAAGATTCATGCAATTCAAAAAACATCATACTTTATTTCACTCATTTTAGTTAAGTCATAAAACTAGTGAGCTAAGCCAGTAGTCAGTACTGACAGTTTGCTGAGTAAAGGGTAAAATGCTTTTGCTGAAGACGTGAAAAGAAGAACAGATAAACCAAATCAACTGAGTCATTTACGCTGGAACCGCTTCGATTGATTCACTTGTGACTCCGATTATTTACTTTGATTCACTAGTAAAAGCCAGATCAAATAAAAAGAGCCATTAATTTTTGAATTTGACATCGCTTGTAATGATTTTAAAAAGCACGTAGTGATGAGTGAAACAGAGCTTTTTGAAACTCTGAATGAAGAATGATTCATTGTTTTGAAGTGATCATTTATTTTAGATCGGGATTTCAAATCGCATATCGTGAATTATTTGATTTAGATCAGGTCTTTGGAGCGAATATCATAAATCATTGGATTTAGACTGGAACAGGTTTGTGAATCATTTCGCAAATTAAATTATTCAAAAAAAAAGTGGATTCACGATCCAAAATTTGAAGTCCCGATCTAGGTCAATCAAATGATATGCAATACGCAAAGTTCCGATCTAAGTCAAATAATTCATTGAGTCCTTATCTGAAACGATGGTTTGCAAATCGGAATCAGAACTTCGGAGCACGAATCATTTGATGTAGTTTAAGACTTCTGAGCATGTATGGTGAATCATTTGATTCAGTTCGGGACTTACGAGTGCATATGGCGAATCATTTGTTTCAGATCAGGATTTCAGAACGGTTTTGCAAATCTTTTTTTCAGATTTTTCTTTTCTTAAACAGTAAAAAACAAAACAAAAAAAAACATCAAACAATTAAGGCAGAACAGTTATAAAAACAAAACAAAGAAAGAAGAAAGAAAGTATACACAAATACAAATCCCTTAAAAAAAATTAACTGATTTTACTGTAGTAAAGTGTAGTATACTTTGTAATACTTTAGTAGTAATACTTTGAATGTGTTTTATTAGTATATTTTTATCTATCTTTTTTAGAATTTAAAAGAGAAGACATTGTTTGATATGTGAGATCTCTGATTGAAGACCTTGAAAATCAAAAAAGTAGTGCTTAAAAAGTCCTTGAAAGTTCTGGAATTTAATTTTACAGTATCTGTATGAACGCTGTGTGTAAAAGTATTATCACACTTGCAATTGTGCTGATGTTAGAAACAATCATTATTACTTATACTGTATATAGTATTTTATTTAATCAATAGTTTTTCCATTATTTCCTCATGCAGAATTTCACTGGAGAAAAGGATGAATTTTTGTTGTTTGCATCCTTCTTTGAAGTGACAATGATAGATCCTTCTGTTGGCTCCAAACCAGTCACCTTTGAGCTGTCTATAGGTAAGACTGAACTGTTTGATCTTAATCTTACTTAAACTTATTCCAGTTATTCATGTCATGGAAACAATTTCTTAATATTTTGTGTTTTAGTTACGATTTTAGTATTTACTTTCGATAACACTGCTTCACAGGGAATCATGGGAAAACTGCAGACGTGGTAGTGAAGTCCAGCAAAAGTGGTAGTCAAGAGAATCTGTCCGAGGACAGACAGCCGCTGCTGGAATCAGATGATGAGTTAGAAAGAGATGAACTTCTGAACCCTGGCCCTCAGGACAAATCCGTCACAGCACCCAGGAGACCACAGCCCACTGAATATGACAGGTGAAATGACGTTCTCAAGGCTGACAGCTTATGTGCAGAAGGGTTATGCAAGAATTGCAGCAAACTTTATTATTTTTATCATCCAGATCATTTAGTTGCATTCCCTTATTTCGAGAAAAACCGTGTATCTTTGTGTGGAGCTACTTTGAGGATCACACCTTCCGATTCCACAACAGCAACTGGTTGTCGAAGATGGCCGACCGGCTGGTAAGTGACACTGAGCAGAAATTGAACACTATGTTTTTAATAAGCAGAATTATGAATATGAAATCTATTCTCCTCATGCTATTTTATTAGAAAAGTTTGATTTGTGTCCTGTATTCTTCAAGGAATATGGCATTGATGAAGTGGAGATGTTGTTGAAAAGATCGAAAATCAAGGCTAAAGAACGTTTGGTGGATGTCGTGCTGGAATTCTTTTCCACTTGCAAGTAGGAAACATTTGCATGACTATTATACTCTATATTTCACTTATTAGGGGGCAAGCACCAAGGCGGCCATTGTATCCGTTGGCGTTGTTATTCTTCTATTTCTTCTTCCGCTCTTGAGTCTATGGCAGCCCATAGAACTGCTTGCGGGAAAGTTGTGAATTTCGGCACACTGATAGAAGACAGTCTCAACGTTACCCATTGCAAATTTGGAGTCTCTAACTCAAACTCTCTAGCGCCACCACTTGTTCAAAGTTTCTCTCATGTTTATGCTAATAACTTTTGAACCCTAAGGGCTAGAAGCAAAATTCTTTTTCCAATGACTCCAAGCCAATTCGATTGCACTATATGACGTCATTTTCGTCATTGAAATTTTTTGCTCCAAATTTCTTGAAAATTGAATCAGATCATCTTCAGGCCATGCCAAGAAAAAGTTATGGAATTCAAGTCGATTTTCAAAACGAACTTTTAAAGCAAACAAATTTTACGTAGCACTTGTAAAAATAGACGCAAGGCTTTATCTCCTCAGCGCTTTATCATATTCACACCAAATTTGGTCTAATTTTGTCGTAAAATGCTTAATTTTACGAAGGCATTGACATATCAATACGAAATTTGGTATGCTTCTTCAGCACCATGCCTTAATGGTGCTTAAAAAGTTTTGGGGTTGCGCCATCTTGTGGTCAATGAAATTTCTGCTAATAACTTTTGTTTACATTAGCCTATTGTAATGATGGTTGAACTTCCTGTCTGCCATTTTCATTTATGTTTAAAACCTACATTTTTGAACTCCTCCTAGACCATTGGTCCGATTTTCGCCAAATTTGCCTCAGATTATCTTCAGACCATGCTGACAAAAAGTTATGGATGTCATTTCAATTTACAAAACGGTTTTCATTTAACGCATAAACAAATTTGTTGGAATCATTCCAAACTGCATCTGAGTCTGTATCTCTGCAAAGCTTTGACATATTGACACTAAACTTTGTGTGTGCCATTGTCACCTCACACTGACTAGGCCACATCAATTTGGTAAAAGCGCCACCTATTGGTCAAAAGTAATAAATCATTCATTAACCATTAATAATGAAATTTCACAACATTTTGATAACATTAACCTATTGTAATCTTACTGGTTTAAAAAAAAATCCTTGGTTCATGTCAACAACACACATACCAATTATGACATAGTTAAACTTCCTGTCCGCCATCTACTTTTTCAAACTCCTCCTAGACTGTTCATCCAATTTTCACCAAAATCAAGTCAGATCATCTTCAGACTGTGCTGACAAAAAGTTATGGATTTCATGTTGATAGACAAAACCTTTTTTGTATAGTAAGGCAACCAATTTGAGACATGCCCAGACTACGCCCGAGTCCATATCTCTGCAAAGCTTTGACATATTGACACCTTACTATGTGTGTGCCATAGTTACTTCACACAGAACACACCACATCAGTTATATAACACCACCACCTGTTGGTCAAACATAAGACATTAAATCCTTTTACCAGTAGTTGCATGTGACTTTTCTGTCATTTTGACGAAAATCATCTTAAAATGGCTTTAATTACTCATTGCTGCAGCTGGTCTGCTGCTTGCTTTTATGGTACTTGGCTCCTTAATTGCTGTGTGCAGCTATATTTATAGCTGTTCCTTGATAATAGAAATCTTTTCCCACCGGCTCTTAGGCAGTACGGCAGTAATTTAGACCGGAAGAGGAATGCTCGTCAAAACACCCTGGATAAGAGCCGTGTGGGACTCATCAAAAGGAACATTGTAAGTGACTCCACTGATTTTGGTATTACAGAAGCACGCTGATGAATAACATGATTGACACTGACAGTTTTCATTGAGAATGTGACATGAATTGCAGGTTTTGCTGGCAAAGCAGGCTCTGAGACTGAGAAAGAGAGTCACCAGAAATACAATTAAAGACAGACTAGCAGATCTCAAGAATATTGCAAAGAGGCTCCGCTTTCTGGCCATAGAAGTAATGCCATCAAGATTCGCTGTGGCTTAATGTTCACCTCAGATTATACCTAAAAATGCATGTTGTTTTTTTAGCAGAACTGTATGTAAGTGTGTTTGTTTTCTCATATGGCAGCCTCAGAGCACTCTGCCCGATGTGTTTTTGTGGATGATGAGTGGAGGGAGGCGAGTGGCCTACGCCAGGATCCCAGCAGCCTCCATCCTCTTCTCACTGGTGGAGGAGGAGAAGGGTAAAGACTGCGGGAAGATCACTGCTGTGTACATGAAGGTGAATTCCTACTTTATATTGCTTATTGCAAAATCTTGTTTTGTCCAATCCAGTTGTTCAGGGGTGTTTTCTCTAAGGAGGCAAAGAAGGTGGTGCCTACTCAAAATATTGGATGAGAGTTCAAAAATACAACATTAGAAAGTGTATAAGTCACTGTTTGTCATGCCCCCCCCCTGAGCCCATTGAGTTTTAACAGACCACCTAAAGCATGCAGTGTGTTTGGTTGGGGGTAATTGAGAACGAATGGGGGAAAGTCACTCTGAATGAACAATGTAATTGTATTAATGGGAAGACTTACTTTTTAAAAAGTAAGTAAACAACTCACACAACCACTTTGTTACATCAAAGTAAGACTTAAAATGGCATTAAACATAATCTAGGGGAGTTTTTAGCGAGTAATCAGCTTGGTGAAATCTAAAGTAAAATTCTGACCAGTATTTACCGGGCTTTGTTGACTGATGATTTGAAAAATAAAAAAATAGTTAACTATTAGAAAGAACAGCTGAAAATTGAACAGAAAATGTGTGGCTTATTTTTGTTTTTTAATTCTTTTTTCTGCAGACCCCTGGAGGACCAGTGGGGGAAATTTTTGCCAAACTGGAAGTATATATGTGGCTCGGTATCACAAAATATGCAAAAAACTGTGTCACCTGCCTTCCAGCAGAGTTTAGACCTATTTATGAAGAGGCGACAACTGGTGCATTGATTCCCCGTAACATGCCTCCCATCAAATTAGCGGTAGAAGGTACTTTAAGAAATTAATTTTAGTCAATACAGACTTCTCGGATCTTCTCCATAATTTGTCTCAGGCAGCTTTGAAAACCAATATATTTTAATTTGGATGACATTTGAATTTATTTTCATGAAAATGACAGTCCTTCCTTTTGTCCTTTTATCCAGACAGTCGTTATTTCCAGTTACGTGCTCACATTTATCAAGCGCGTGGCATTATTGCAGCCGACGACAATGGACTGTCCGACCCCTTCGCCAAGGTCGTGTTCAGCACGCAGTGTCAGGTCACACGGGTGGGTTTCATATATATGAACACAAGTGATTTTTTTTTTTTTTCTGTTTCCAATAAAAGGCACTGGATAGGAAAAGCACTATATGAAAACTACATTTCATTCACATGAGATTTATTGCCCGTTTATGACAAGTCCATTAAGTCCAGTAGGATCTGAAGGGGCATATAAATGAGCCATTCGGTCTTTATTGATTGTGGCTCAGAGATTGTTAAAAGATTTTATTCTTTGTAGGTGATGGAAGAAACTCTGTCCCCGACTTGGTGTGAGTTACTCTTCTATGATCAGGTTCTGATAGAGGGCAGTAAGGACGAGTACAGAGAAGACCCTCCTGTGGTCATCATCAACATCTATGACTACAACAAACTAGTGAGTTTTTAATGCGTTAACTGTTTTGGAATGCTATAAACTGTGAATCAACTGTAAATGCCACTCTAACATTGGTATTTTTTAATTATTTTAAGAGGGATCATACAAAATGCATGTTATTTTTTATTTAGTACTGACCTGAATAAGATATTTCACATAAAAGATGTTTACATATAGTCCACAAGAGAAATAATAGTTGAATTTACAAAAATCACCCAGTTCAAAAGTTTACATACACTTGATCCACAATGATCCACAGCTGTGTTTTTATGTTTAGTGATAGTTGTTCATGAGTCCCTTGTTTATCCTGAACAGTTAAACTGACTGCTGTTCTTCAGAAAAATCCTTCAGGTCCCACAAATTCTTTGGTTTTTTTAGCATTTTTGTGTATTTGAACCCTTTCCAAAAATTTCAAAAAATGACACTGAGGACAACTGAGGGACTCATATGCAACTATTACAGAAGGTTCAAATGCTCAATGATGCTCCAGAAGGAAACACGATGTATTAAAAATTTTTGAATTTGAAGATTAGGGTAAATCAAACTTATTTTGTCTTCTGGGAAACATATTCTGTAGCCTCTGAAGGGCAGTACTAAATGAAAAAATATGATATTTAGGCAAAACACATAAAAATGTACACATCACCGTTCTGTTCAAAAGTTTTCACCCCTGGCTCTTAATACATGTTTTTTTTTTTTTTTTTTTTTCTTCTAAAGCATCAGTGAGTGTTTGAACCTTCTGTAATAGTTGCGTATGAGTCCCTCAGTTATCCTCAGTTAAAAAAACTTGGATCTCAGAATCATACAGTCATTGTTGGAAAGGGTTCAAATACACAAAAATGCTGGAAAACCAAATCATTTATGAGACATGAAGGATTTTTCTGAAGAACAGCGGGCAGTTTAACAGTTCAGGACAAACAAGGGACTCACAAACAACTACCATTAAAGAAAACAAAACAAAAAACAGCTGTGGGTCATTCACCTAACAACACAGTATTAAGAATCAAGTGGGTGTAAACTTTAGAACAGGGTCATTTTTTACTATTATTTTCTCTTGTGGACTACATGTAAACATCTTTTTCAGGTCAGTACTAAATAAACAATAACATGCATTTTGCATGAGCCCTCTTATTTTGGTACTGTATAAGAGCATGTATATGTCCATGAATTGTCTTGAACACACATATTAATGTCTTACATTTATGAATGTGTATTATACAGTGCAGTTTATTTGTGGTACATTTGAATGTTACAACAGGGCAGTCCACAAGCCCTCGGTCGTGCATTTGCAAAGCCAGAGCTGAAGTTTGTGGAAGAGCCATATAAAAAACCCCAGCTGCAGTTTTTTGAGATCACAAAAGGCAAGAGCAAAGCTGGTGAAATTCTGGCAGCTCTTGAGCTCATTGAGTTGGATTACTCAAGCTTTGGAGAGGTGGGAACTCCTGTTTTTCTTCATGAATTTCATGGCAAAGGACTGTGAATAGAGGATCTAGCTTAAAGGATTAGTTCACTAGTGCAAGATAAGCATTTGTGGTTAAAAAGTATACAGATCATTTCACTAGATAAGACCCTTATTCTTTGGCTGGGATCGTGTAGAGCCCTTTGGAGCTGCACTGACAATTGGGGCAATTTGGACCATCAACCAACTGGCTCACATTGAGATGTACTATATGGAGAAAAATCCTGGAATGTTTTCCTCAAAAACCTTAATTTCTTTTTGACTGAAGAAAGAAAGACATGAACATCTTGGATGACACTGGGCTGAGTAAAAAATCTGGATTTTTTTGTTCTGGAAGTGAACTAATCCTTTAATGCAAACATAGACATGACTTGCATTCATTTGTTTGTTAGATAACACCTTTATACATTTGAATGAGTAGAAATAGATTCAAATATTTAATGGTTTTGTAAATGTGATGTTCACCACAGCTGCATTTATTTGATCAGAAATACAGTAATATTGTGAAACATTACTACAACTTACGTAAATTGTCTTCTATTTTAATGTATTTTAAAATGCAGTGTATTGCTAGGATGGTAAAGGTGAATTTCATTGTCAGAAAATCTTTCAGAAATCTAAAATGCTGATTGTGCGACTTTAGCCAATCCTGCTACTAAATTCACCTCCACCTCTCTATAACAGAAAGTCTCAAAATATGCCTTATGTTTGTGTGATCTAAATCCATCTCAGCCAGCTCTGCCATTGGATGTTGACCCCAAGGAGCCACAGTACATTGAAGAAGAACGCTATTATATCATTCCTGAGGGAGTTCGACCTGTCCTTAGGAAATACAGAATAGAGGTACAACAGATATAAACAATCAAAATTGCAAGAGTTTTATTTAACGTCAACATTTAGGTCTTAAATGCCAAAGAACAGATTGATTTCTCAGATGTGTTCATAAATCATCCCCTAAGATAGTGTTTAAAATAGCAGCATGTTTTGACCTACTGCACATTTACCAGCGGACTGGTTTGGTACGTGTCTACAGTGTTTTGAACTCAAACCCTTAAACGGCAGGTGCTGTACTGGGGCCTGAGGGACCTGAAAAGGGTCAACCTGTTTGAAGTAGAGCGGCCTCAAGTGAGGATTGAGTGTGCGGGCCAGATGATCGAGTCGGAGGAAATTCAGAGCTACAAGCTGAATCCCAACTTCAGTGATGTGGTTAAACACTTTGATGTTGTAAGACTCCTTCTTTTCAAAGTATTAGACCTTATCTCAGTTGAGAACATACTCGCCATACAGGCTTTGATCACATATCCTGTTTTAGAATTACTAAGTTAAAAGCAAAGCTGGTGAGATTCAGGATGCTGTTGAGTCTGATGACTTGCTCAGAATGATTCATTACACAATATGTAGTCAACACATGTCTTTGTTAGCTATAGATGTTAATTTGTGATTGTTTGCTGGTGCCTTCTGCTAACACCAAAGCAATAATTTGATATTTAACATCTTAATCAACATTTAGCATTCAATGTTTGATTACTTTTATTATCATAATCGCACAACAACTCGTAATTGGTCGTGTGTCCTCAGGAACTTCCAGAACTCGTCTATCTGCATCCTCCTCTTACTATTTTTGTAATGGAGCAGAGGGCGTTCGGGAGACTGGTCCTGGTGGGAACTCATGTGGTTCAAAACCTTGTGCAGTTTGGTCCCAGGGACCAAGAGGAGTGGAAAGACGAGGAGGAGGAGCCTGAGGGTATGGAATCTTTTATAGCTCATATGTTAGTGGTTTAAAGGCCAAAACTAAAGCATCTGCTGTCCTGATATGTGTACATAAATAATTTACATTCAAAAGTGCACTAGACTCTCTTTCTTTATAAACTGAAGCTTTGTTGAAATGAGAAAAGGCACTGACCACACTTACACTACCAGTCAAAAGTTTTTGAACGGCAAGATTTTTAAAGTTTTTTTAAGTCTCTTCTGCTCACCAAGCCTGCATTTATTTAATCCAAGGTACAGCATAAACAGTAACATTTTGAAATATATGTACTATTTAAAATAACTGTTTTCTATTTAAATATATTTTAAAATCTTATTTATTCCTGTGATTTAAAAGCTGAATTTTTAGCATTGTTACTCCAATCACAAGATCCTTCAGAAATCATTCTAATATTCTGATTTGCTACTCAAAAAAATTATTATGTATAGTTAAGTAGAATTTTTTCAGAACAGCATTTATCTAAAACAGAATTTTTTTTGTAACATCATAAATAATAATAATACATTTTTTATTTTGGACAAATGCTTATCTTTGGATCTTTGTATTCTTAAAAAAATCCTGAAAAAATGTACACACCTGTTTTAAATATTGATAATAATAATAATAAAATATTTATTGAATAGCATATTAGAATGATTTCTGAAGGATCATGTGACACTGAAGACTGGAGTAATGATGCTGAAAATTTAGCTTTGATCACAGTAGAAAACAGTTATTTTAAATTATAAAAAATATTTTACAATTTTTCTGTTTTTGCTGTACTTTGGATTAAATAAATGCAGGCTTGGTGAGCAGCAGACTCCCTTAAAAACTTAAATAATCTTACTGTTCAAAAACTTGTATATGCACAACCAGATCTATATTCTGGCTGAGTTTTGGAAAATACTTGAAAATAGCACTTATTTGAGTTCATCTTTTTGCACATTTGTTCAATTAACTCATTTCTCATTCATTCCCTTGACAGCAACACACAAGAATTACTTTCCAGTTATTTGCAAAATAAGAGCTCATGAGACCTTTACAGCACTTTTACTTGTCTATATTGATTTTTTTTTTTTTGCTTACTACTTGTATCGTTTGTAACGTCTGAATAATCCACCTTTTGTGTTCATAATTACATCCATTTGGACAGTGGGTGCTCTATTTAAGATGATTACACGAACACCAATTCCATTTTTTACAGGGGTCAGTAAGAAAATTAACTAATTAATCATTTTATTCAGAAAGACACAAGACACATTAAACAGATCAAAAGACTGTAAATTTATGTTACAAAATATTTATTTTTACTTTGTATTTATTAAAGAATTCTTAAATTACATTTTAAAATTATTTATAAAAGTTGTAATAATATTTAATAATACAGTCTCTACTATATTTTGATCAAATAAATGCAGCCTTGGTGAGCATAAGAGACTTATTTGAAAAACATTACAAATTTTACTGACTCCAAACCCCAAAGTATAACTACATTTTGAAATATATATCAGTATTTTATATATATATATATACTTTGAGATATATATATATATATATATATATATATATATATATATACAGGGGTTGGACAGTGAAACTGAAACACCTGGGTTTAGACCACAATTAGTATGCCGTTTGGCCTCCTTTTGCAGCCAATACAGCATTATTTCATCTTGGGAATGACAAATACAAGTCCTGCACAGTAGCCAGAAGGATTTTGAGCCATTCCTTTCGCAGAACAGTGGCCAGGTCACTATGTGATGTTGGTGTATGAAAACATTTCCTGACTCGCTCCTCCAAAACACCCCAAAGTGGCTCAATAATATTCAGATCTGGTGACTGTGCAGGCCATGGGAGATGTTTAACTTTACTTTCATGTTCATCAAATCACTCTTGTCACCAGTCTTGCTGTGTGTATTGGTGCATTATCATCCTAATACACGGCACCACCTTCAGGGTACAATGTTTGAGCTATTGGGTGCACAAAGTCAACCTTCACACTCTGCTCTTATTGGTGGAATGTGCGATCAGTAAAGACTGGCCACCAGGCTGCATAAATATAGCCATGAAACCTCCAACACTATATTGGCCAGTGTTTCAGTTTCATTGTCCAACCCCTGTATATATATATATATATATATATATATCAAAGTACAACTTTCTTCAGTCGTAAAGAAATTGTTTTTTGAGGAAAACATTTCAGCATGCTTCTTCATATAATGGACTGGTATGGTACCCCGATTTTGAACTTCCAAAATGCAGTTTAAATCCAGCTTCAATTGATCCTAAATGCGGTTGTAAACGTCAAGAAAGAAAGGTCTTATGTAGCGTAACAATTGGTTATTTTAATAAAAAGAATACAATTTATATACTTTTTAATGCCAAACGCTCATCTTGTCTTACTCTGCCTGGACTGTTTTTTTCCAGTTCATGACAGTTAGGGTATGTCGAAAAACTCCCATCTCATGTTCTCCCTCAACTTCGAAATCATCCTATATCGCTGTTTTACCTTTTTTGTTAAGGGTGTTTGATCTTCTTTGCATGTTCACGTTGCAAAGACTGGGTCGGTACTTCTGCAGCGATGTAGGATGATTTTAAAATGATTTTTGAAGTTGAGGGAGAAAATACAATTGGAGTTTTTCAACATACCCTAACTGTCTTGAGCCAGAATACACAGAGTTCAATGAGAGCAAGGCAAGATGAGCGTTTGAGAATAAAAAGTATTTAAATTGTATTTTTTTAAATGAAAATAACTGATCGTTTCGCTAAATAAGACCCTTCTTCCTCGGCTGGGATTGTTTACAACCGCATTTGGGAAGCCGCATTTAAACTGCATTTTGGAAGTTCAAAATCGGGGCACCATATCAGTCCATTATATAGAGAAAAATGCTGAAATGTTTTCCTCAAAAAAAAAACCCCATAATTTCTTTACGACTGAAGAAAGAAAGACATGAGCATCTTGGATGACAAGGGGGTGAGTACATTATATGTGCATCTTTGTTTTGGAAGTGGACTTCTCCTTTAAGGTTAAAAAAACCACATTATTTTCCACATGCTGTACATTACTGTTGCTCCTCTCTGCCCCCCTTTCTGAAACACGTTGATTTTTACAAAGCTCATCGTTCTGAAAAGCGCAGTGTGCTCTGATTGACCAGCTATCCAGTGTGTTGTGAATACCTCAAGCGTGTGATAGAATTATTACGCCCCTTACCAAATATGGAATATCAGCCTCCAAAGCAATACTGACGCCGATTATAAACAAGGCATTTCTTGTGTCCTCTTTTGGAAGGCCAAACGAAGTAGTTTTGCTTTTGGAATGGCAACAATACTACGGTGAGAATAAAAGTTACGCCTTCTTTCTTTACTTTTTAGAAAAGAAGCCTCCCCAGACGACCACTCCTCTAACTACAGTGATCACCATGGACTTGGGAGGACTTACTCTGAAGGATACCAAAATTCCTATTAACCCTCTTAACTTAGTCACGGTACGTTCCACTGTCTTTATTTTTTAGTCCATAAGAATGAAGTTATTTCAGTGTTCCTCATATTGCTACTCACCATATGTGTGAAAAGGTTCTTCCTGCCATCTACCAGCTTTTCAGAGGTTTTGCAAACACTTTTATTCAGCCACATACAGCTGCCGTGTGGTCATGGGGTATCTAGTCTGGGTGGAGTGACGTTAGTTGGCTGCTTTGGGATGTTTGAAATAGCTCCTAATGAGTACTTAGCGCACATGTTTTTAACCATCCACGGTCTGCAGTTATTAAATGTGAAGCCCTTTGCACCCATTAACCTGTTGATTATGGTGTGAATCTGCTGGTTTGTTGAGCGCAGTGAAATGTGTTCCTGTAGCAGTTTGAGCTCCTGCTGTTAGATCACTCTGATTAATTGGGCAGCCACTGCATAGCCAAGACCCCTGCTGACATCCAAATGGGATGCTTTCAATCACTGAGTGTGTGCGTTTGGCATTTAAAAATCCGTGTTCATGTTTAGAGCGTTAAGGCCTATTCGCAAATTAAAGGTTTGGAACAATCTAAGGGTGAGTAAATGAATTTTAATTTTAAAATGAATGTATTGTGGAAAACTACATTTTCAGTCTCCAATCAAAAAGGTGATTAAAAAAGAGGAGGAGTTAGAGGAGGAGCCACCAGAAAAGGAGGAGCTTGATTGGTGGTCCAAATATTACGCATCACTGGCTGAACTCGAAAAACAGGTGATAACTTATTTTAATAATAGACATTTTAAACTCTGTCTTATTGGTTTTCTCAACTTGTAAAAGTTTCCATCTCTTCTTCAGGAGGAGAAAGAGGATGACTTGGAAGATGGACAAGATGGAGGTATTTTAAACACAAGCATGATTTTAATCTGAATGAGTGTTTTTGAACAAATTGGTTAAGTGAATGAATCAGTGACTCATTCATAAAGACTAACATCACTAAATGTATCAGCTTCTGAATTTTCAATAACATAACAACAACAAATTGTTCAGACCTCTCAACAAAACCAATCAGACATAGGCCTCAAAACATATTTGGGCACTTAAACCACATAAAAATTGATTTTCAAATGCATTACATAACAAAATACTAAATATAGTTAAGGAAGACATGACCCTGTAATAACATGCATTAAAAATCAACTATGGGCTGATTGAAAGTGAAATTACTTCTGAGAGAAATTCTAGTGTAATTTGTTTGTGGATGCCACTTGGTTTGAGTGTTCACACATTTTTAGCGTGACCTAAGTAACCACATCCTCTGCTTAGGGCTGAATGTATTTCAAAGCATAAGTGTAATATCACATTATTCTGCAGATGGAGCACCACTGAGCATGTCAGCACTAGAGGCAGAGGATGACGAAGCTGTGATTGAAATAGAGCCGCCTGCTCCAAAGAGGAAGAAAATTGCCACCCTACAGGTTTAGAAATATTCTTCAAACTGCAATCCTTTTATTTATTTCAGTAGTGTTTACAGTGTTTTATTTTGCTCTTCAGTCATCTCAAACTATTTGCATTATTTCCAATATATTTTATGTCCTTTGTTGGCCTTTTTTTATTTCATTCCCCAGCTTTACAAGTCTGAACTGGAAAACGAATTCAGTCAGTTCATGGACTGGTTGCACATATTTCCCATCTACAAAGGCAAATCCAGCCTGGAAGATGAAGAGGAAGATGAAAGTACGAGATATATGGGGAAATATAAGGTGAGATGTGTGTTTTGGCAAGCTCAGATGCACTGGATCAACAGTGTGACAGCGTGCATGAAAAATGTGAGGATTGGAGGTTAAAGCAAAGCTGTTCTTCATTGCAGGGATCGTTTCTGATATACCCAATCGCTCCCGAAGACGAGGATGCAGACTGTCAGATCACTAATGGAATTCCCAAAAATGCACCCATCAAAGTCCTTTTGAGGGTATATGTGGTAAAAGTGGGTATCAGCTGTTCAAAACAAATTCCTTTTTTTCAGTTTTACAAATTCTCACAGTTAGTAGAGAGAGTTAACATGAACTTTTTAGATTTTAGATGATTTATTTTGAGTGTATGAGGGAAAATGTACAAATCAAAAGTTTACATACGGCTTGCAGAATCTGCAGAATGTTAATTATTTTACTAAAATAAGAGGGATCATACAAAATGCATGTGTTATGAATCCTGTCTGGTCTTTCTGCCACTAGAGGTCCCCTGTGCATCCCACGCTAACACCTGTACCCAATCAGGTGGGCTATATAAGCCTCTGACTTCCCTTTGTATCGACCGAGTATTGTGGTTCATTGGTTTGTTGGTTCAGGTTGAGTTCCCTAGTTCCCAGTGTTTAGCTTCCTCGTCTGGTCTTCTCGTTTCATCTGTCTCGCCGCCTGCCTTGTGGACCTCTCACTCGTTTATCGGAATACCCCTTTTCCTGCCCCCTGGATTACGTTCGCCGTTCATCGACCCTCGCCTGCTTCACGGACTATACTCACGTTTTGTCTATGCTGTAGCTGTCTGCCATTGTTCTGACCCTGCCTGTTTTTCACTATGTCTCTGTCTCGTCATAATAAAAGCTTGCATTTGGATCCGCTCACTTCTCACTTCCCTCTCCACGTATGTTATTTTTTATTTAGAACTGACCTGAGTAAGATATTTCACATAAGACATTTACATATAGTCCAACAGACAAAATAATAGTTGAATTGATAAAAATGACCCGGTTCAAAAATTTAGATACTTGATTCTTAATACTGTGTTGTTACCTGAATGATCCACAGCTGTTTTTTGTTTAGTGATAGTTGTTCATGAGTTTGTTTGTCCTGAATAGTTAAACTGCCCGCTGTTCTTCAGAAAAATCTTTCAGGTCAAATCTTTTTTAGCGTTTTTGTGTATTTGAAACCATTCCAACAATGACTGTATGATTTTGAGATCCATCTTTTTACACTGAGGACAACTGAGGGACTTATGCGAAAAGATGGATCTTAAAATCATACAGTCATTGTTGGAAAGGGTTCAAATACACAAAAATGCTAAAAAAAAACAAAGAATTTGTGGGACCTGAAAGATTTTTCTTAGGAACAGCTGTGGATCATTCAGGCAACAACACAGTATTAAGAATCAAGTGTATGTAAACTTTTGAATGGGTCAATTTTTATAAATTCAACCACTATTTTCTCTTGTGGACTATATGTAAATATATATGTAATATATATATGTATACTGTATGTAATCTTTTATGTAAGATGTCTTATTCAGGTCAGTACTAAATAAAAAATAACATGCATTTTGTATGATCCCACTTATTTTGGTAAAATAATTAATATTTTGCAGATTCTGCAAGGTGTATGGAAACTTTTGACCTAAACTGTATATTTAAGATGTTGTCATTATTCATCATTAAGTCAGTATGGAGTGGAAATTCACCCTGTCTATTTTCCAAATGCATGTTATTGATCTTATTGTGAACAATTCATACGTGCATGTATCTCTCTTTTTAGGTTTGCCCTCAGATTTTTCATGTCTTCATCGTTTCTTTTTTTCATTTCTGTATTATATCCTTTTACATTTTGCAGATAAACAGTCCTGCACATATCACAATTATACAAGAAATAAAAAAATAATCAATGCTTTTAAATGGAGCATGTGTGCAGCGTGCATTGCATGCATTACAGTGGTACAGTTTTCCATCATTTTCTGTGCATTGAATCTGAATTTGAACTCTATTCTTTTTTCTTGTAATCCCCAAGGCAACCAATCTGGCACCCACAGACCCGAATGGAAAGGCAGACCCCTATGTGGTGGTGAAAGTTGGCCAGCAGCAAATGGACAGCAAAGAGCGCTACATTCCCAAACAACTGAACCCAGTGTTTGGAGAGTAAGTGCCGTCTGTTCACAAAATGAATGGGAAAAACCACAACATTCAATATGGTGGATGTAAGAATAAAAAATGAAATTACATTCTTCATAGAGGCTTTGGCTGTATTATTTACTCTTGAAGGCACGTGCACCCTGACAGCCTGAAAACTACAGTTGTAGCCTGAAAATAGCTAAAAAGACTATTTGATTGCTGATTTGATATCCTGATCTCTCATCTCCCCACAGAGTGTTCGAACTGAATGTGTCCTTCCCCCTGGAGACAGAGCTCACGCTGTATGTGTTTGACCATGACCTTGTGGGCTCCGATGACCTGATTGGTGAGACCCGCGTGGACCTGGAGAACCGTTTCTTCAGTCGTCACCGTGCCGGATGTGGCATAGCCCTTCATTATGATAAGTGGGTAATAGTCTTGGCCTGCGATGATGGTGATAATGATTATAATGATGATTAGTATTATTATCTTTGTCGTGACCACTTCTGTCATTGTCATTGTTGCCTTCAAAGCTCTTCGACCGCTTTAAGCTCATATTCGAAGAGCTGTTGACTGTCAGTTGTTTGCAGCTGCAGCGCTTAAGAGACTGACATAAATGAGGCAGTTTTGTGGCCTGATTTTCATTTGATTCTCTACAGGTTAAATCAGATTAGACTGTCTTGTGATTTCAGGGATGGTTATAATAAGTGGAGAGATGCCAAAAAACCCACTGCCATATTATCAGAGCTCTGCCGCAAAAATGGGATTCCACCTCCGGAGTATAGAGAGTCTGAAATTAAAGTTCTCAACAAGATCTTCAAAGTTCCCAATGAGGCTTTTCCAGAAGGTGGAAATACAATTTTATTCATATAAAATAAAGGTTATAAAGCGCCTTCATGTAATACAAAGAGTAATTTTGTTCTGTTTCTGTTTTCCGAAAGAAAAAATGAGTTTGGCTCAAAGCTACATAAAATATCCACACAACTTTTTCTTTGTCAAAATGCAAGCAAATTTCTACAAATTGGACATTTGAACCAAACCATGTATGGTGTATCTGTTTTTTAATATGAGAGTTTGGTGCTGCAGAGTTGCTGAAGAAGAATAAGAAGACTGAGGAAGACTTCGCAGAGCTGGATGAACATAAAGCTCTGAGTGTCCTGCAGCGCTGGAAGGAGATGAGAGAGTTCTGTGAGGGAGCGTGTCCTCTGGTTCCTGAGCATGTGGAGGTCCGCTCACTGCTTAACACCGAAAAGCCAGGCCTCCCTCAGGTCAGACTCCATCGTATACACACAACAACTGGTTGGCATTCCTTAGTCAGACCATCACTTAAAGAGATAGTTCACCCAAAAATGAAAATTCTGTCATTAATTACTCACCCTCATGTTGTTTCAAACTTGTAAGACCTTCTTCATCTTCGGAACACTAATCAGGATAGTTTGATAAATCCAAGAGCTTTCTGACCCTGTATAGACAATGCAACTGACATGTTTAAGGAGCTAGAAAGGTTAGTAGGGACATCAATAGTCCATGTGACATCAGTGGTTCAACCATAATTTTATGAAGCTACGAGTATACTTTTTGTGCAGAAAGAAAACAAAAATAAAGAGTTTATTCAACAATTTCTTGTTGGACTATTTTAACAATGCCCTTACTGCCTTTCTGGGTCTTGAACATGGCAATTACATTGCTGTCTATGCAGGGTCGGAAAGCTCTTGGATTTCAGTACTAATATCTAAATTTGTACACTATTTGTACACTAAGTACACTATGTATTTATTCTATGCACTATGTACTCAGTCATCTTGTATATGGATTATATAAGATTATTTTGTCATCCATCGTCAGAATCTGATAGCCTGTCTCATTCCAGGATGTTATTAAAGCTTGGACAGTTCATTTCATTTTTTTGGTTAATTAAGTGCATCATCTGGGGGTTTGAAGTACACTTTTTCTTTTAGAATTTTAAGTGTGAGCACACTAATTATACTAAAATTGCATAGAATAGTGTGCAAGTATGCAAATTGGCATGCGCCATTGTGCTCCAACAGTATCTAATGTATCTCTCTTTGACATGACAGGGTTATGTTCACATGTGGATTGACATGTTTCCAGTGGATGTACCTCCACCACCACCTGTTAATATCAAACCTAGACTTCCAGAAAGGTAATTAGGAGATCACACACTCATTAAACTCTAGCAATATATAGTGGCTCAAAGACACTGTGACCATTTTGACAACATGTTCCTTATTATGGAGAATATAAGATCTGGACCCGTATTCACAAAACATTTGGTCTTATGACTAAGATTTCTCCTTAATAGCAATAAAAGTTTTTAGCTAAGAGTTTTCTCTTAAAACCTATTCACAAAGCTGCTGAGACAAACTTTGGCTGCCAAGTCCCACCTAAGAGGCCATATGACTGACATGTAGAGCAATCAGTCATGTTTCGTTTTGTGCCACATCATGTTTTGGGGGAGTGGAAATGTCGCCAAGATTCTATACCGCAAACGTTCATTTTGTTACATACTTTTGAAAATCCAGCGTTTAGTTGATTCTGATAAGCGCTTGTTGTCACAGTTGTAAACATGACGGCTTTCTTCTTTCATGAGGGGGTTTGGCGCCACAGCATTTTTGTTTCCAGGTGAAACATTAAAGAACGCGGCGCATGCGTCTCCTGGAAACCCTGTATAATCTAACCAATCCGATGACGACTTCGAAACTCCTGAAGTGTTTCCAGCTAAGTCTGTGTTTTGGTACGGGCCCCCCTGGTAAAATACACATTTTTGACGAGATTCCTCTGGTAAACTTAGAATTTCAGGGGCTAAATATCACATTATTAAGGTCGCTTAAACCCGTGGACGTGAATAACAACCCATGGCATTGGGCAACAGTGTTAAAGTAGCCCAATTCCACAGGAAAACTGGCAACACTGGCAAACAGAATGGCTAGTCAGCCCACAGAAGAGAAGGGGTATGCAACAAAACGGCTCGCTCTGAAAAGGGCTGATTTTGACAAAAAAAAAAAAAAAGTATTTTTTTTTTTTACATCACCACTGCGAAATTATGTTGTAGACTTCTCATTAAGATCTTAACGAATCATATCAACTTGTGGAAAATAGGCGTCTGATGACCCCTTTAAGATTTTCTCCTAAATCGGCAAGTTATTAGCTACTTTTAGCCTTACAATGTTTTGTGAAGACGGGCCCTGAAGATTTATATCTCTCAAGAATAATCATTTGCTTATTGTGCAATATATGTGTAATGTGAGAATATTTATTCCTATGTTTCTAGTTATGAGCTGCGTGTCATCGTCTGGAATACGGATGATGTCGTACTGGATGATGTCAATCCTTTCACTGGAGAGCCATCAAGTGACATCTACGTTAAAGGGTCAAAATGCACAAAATATTAAATAGCACAGAAAAACAAACAAAAATGTTACATTTCTCTATTCCAAATGTTTACAGTTCTCTATTCCATATGAAATTAAATAATAATATTCCATAAAAAATAATATATATGCACTACCATTAAAGTTTGAAGTCAGTGAGATTATTTATTATATATATATATATATATATATATATATATATTATTATTAATATTTTTTTTACTTTATTTATTTTGTAAATGAATGCAGCCTTGGTGAGCATAATAGACTTCTCCTACCATAAACTTTTGAATGCCAGTGTATAATGAAAAATATAATTTTTATATTCACCAGCTGGATTAAAGGTCTGGAAGATGAAAAACAGGAGACGGATGTGCATTTTAATTCCCTCACTGGTGAAGGCAACTTCAACTGGCGGTATGTCTTTCACTTTGACTATCTTCCTACGGAGAAGGAGATCATCTATAAGAAGAAGGAGTCACTGTTCGCCCTTGAGGAGACTGAATTTCGCCAACCGGCTGTTCTGGTGCTGCAACTCTGGGATTATGACCGCATAGGCTCCAATGACTTCTTAGGTTAGTGGTTTTAGTGACCCGTCAAGAGTTCATGTATGAAATCTAGTGAAATTTTCAGTAAAATGATCTATTTCCAACTGTTATGGCTAGGATCCATAGAGTTGCGTCTCAGCGATATGGTCCGGGCAGCAAAATCATCCGAGCAATGCAGCATCAAGATGGCCAAAGACAAGGCTGGCCCTCGCTTCTCCATCTTTCGCAGCAAGAGGATGAAGGGCTGGTGGCCGCTCATCAAATTAAAGAGCCAGGAGGACATCGAGAGAGAGGAGAGGGAGGCAGAACAAGAGAAGAAAAACAAGAAGAAGAAGAAAAAGAAGTCGAGCAAACGTAGTCAAATGAAACCAGAAGATTTGCAGTTTGTGGACCACAGTGGGAACACCTTCATCCTAATGGTACATGCACTTTTTCAGTGCACCAACACAGAGTAAAATGAATGTGGTTACACACCTGTTTACTTTGACTTGTCATTCATTAATGTGCTTTGCAGGGTAAAGTAGAGGCAGAGTTCCATCTAGTGACAGCTGAAGAAGCTGAGAAGAACCCTGTGGGAAAAGCACGCAAGGAGCCTGAACCTCTGGAAAAACCAAAGTAAGGGACTAAAGTGGCATATATATTCATATCAGCATATTTTTAATGTGTACTTACAAAAATGTGCTACATAATTGTTTTTTGTCCCTTTAAGTCGCCCTAAGACATCCTTCAACTGGTTTGTGAATCCGATGAAGACCTTTGTGTTCTTTATCTGGAAGAAGTACAAGAAGTACATCATTGCTTTGATCATTTTGGTTATCCTGGGGCTCTTCCTCTTCCTCATCCTCTACACCCTGCCTACACACATCAGCCAGCTTATTGTCAACGGTTGAGAAGGTGGAAATGCACAGAAACGGAGAAATTAATGAATCAACAGGGGAAATAATGACACACATGGGTGCTTAGCCATTATTTGCTTTTAATGGAAAAGACATGAGGAATTAGAACTAGAATAAGACTTTAACAATACAAACAGTTGCCTGTCAATAAATTCAGTGCAGTTTATAAGCTTTATGATTGAATGTATAATAATGATTGAAAGTTTTAGAAGCATGTGTTTAAGTAAAAAGGAATACATGTATTCAGCAAGAATGCATTAAAGTTCATTTAAGGATTAATTCACTCTAGAATTATTATTTCCTGATAATTTACTCTCTGTCTCATCCAACATGTTCATGTTTTTTTTCTTCAGTCGAAAAGAAATGAAGGTTTTTGAGCAAAACATTCCAGGATTTTTCTCCATATAGTGGAAATTGCAGTTTCAGTGCAGCTTCAAACGGCTCTACATGTTTTCAGCTTAAGAGCATATCAAGTGAAATGATCGCTCATTTTCTAAATAAATAAATAAATAAAAAGTTATATACTTTTTAACCACAAATGCTCATCTTGCACTAGCTTACACGCATTATGGAGTCATGTTGGAAATGTCACAGTCATAGGCGAAAGTACCGACCCAGTGTTTACAAAGTGTATGTGCAAATAAAGTCAAATGCTCTTTACCAAAACAATGATGTCGGATGATTTTGAAGTTGAAGAAAATCAGATGGAGTTTTTTGCCCTACCCAGCCTTTTTAAATTGTAATACACAGATGAAGAACTAACCATACGTGACCTTTCCAACGTGATTACATAATACGTGAAGTCGAGCTAGTGCAAGATGAGCATTTGTGGTTAAAAAGTACTTTTTTAAAATTTATTTATTAATTTTTTTTATAAAATGACCATTCATTTGGCTAGATAAGACCGTTGTTCCTCGTCTGGGATTTTGTAGACCCTTTGAAACTGTAATTTGGACATTCAACCTGCTGAACCACATTGAAGTCCACCATATGGAGAAAAATCCTCAAATGTTTTTCTTAAAAAACTTTGAAAAACTTTCGACTGAAGAAAGAAAGACATGAACATCTTGGATGACATAGAGAGTAAATTATCAGGAAAAGTTTAATTCAGGAATGAACTAATCCTTTAAATTGATCAAAAATAAGTTTGAAGTGAAAAGACTTTTCAAAATGTTACAAAATAATGTTTTTATTTATCAAAAAATCCTGAAAAACATGTATCAAGGTTTTCACAAATATATGCTGAAAATAAGAAATGATTCTTGAGCACCAAAACATGAATAAATTACATTTTTAAATATAGAAAACAGTTAAACTCTAGTAATATTTACATGGTCATATAGTAATATTTCTCAACATTGCTGTTTTACTGTGTTTTGGTCGAATAAATGCAACTTAAGATACTTATTTTAAAAATGTTTTAAAAAATTTCATTTCCAGTTATGCTGCTGCTTTTAGATATCTTCATTTTAATTGTAATTTTTATATATAGAGATATTCTGGGACTGTTTTGACAATAAAGTGACATGGTATGGAAAGTATGCAAACAACAAAAAATATTGCCTTCATTCAGACGAAAAATCCTTGATTTATATCTAGACTGTCAGAGCTTTGCTTGCCATTTTCTAAAAATATTTCCATATTGTGTGCAAGTTATGGTATTATTTGCAGAACTGGAAAAGAAGCAGAGACATCAGAATTCAGCCATTTGAGTTTTATGACAGAAGGCTATTCTACTGAGATACCTGGCAGAAAATTTGAAAAATAAACTGAACCCGGTGCAGCAAGCTTGGTCACAGTATATGCTACAGATTTAGTGACACTGCTGCTCGGGTGACATGACAAATAGAAACACCCATAAAATAAAAAGGGCATTGCATTCAGGAACATGCTTTCTGCATCTTTAGAATACAGGCTTTTCTCATGCATGTAAATGATGTTTCACTATCTTCCCTTACAGCACTCTGTGATTCTGGGTTGATCTCAAAGTACATGATCTAAACCCACTCATGTGAGATAATTGCCTGTGATATAGAGAAGGGTAATTATATAGAATCCACCAGTGAGGCCTAAGTGTCACATGGGAATACAACAAAAAAAAACTAGCAGCTAATGGACATGCAAATGATCACTTTATAATAACCACAGTTTCCATGGTTATGCTCCTGAACTGAGCAGTGCGATAAATCTATACATAAAGGCACCTCAGCATTACAGACAGGATGTCACAAAAATAAGAAGTGAACCTTAAGGTATTTATAAAACACTATTTGAATACCATGATACTTAAGTAAGGTATCATCTGATACCATCACCATGATGTGCCACTTCATGTAAGGAGCTTAATTTTATTTTCATCTCATTTGTAATTGGATTGTTGCTTTCATTGTATCAGCTTCCGTCATCTACAGCAACTTTTAGGAGTGAATAATTTAATAACAATATGAAATTAATCTGTCTTTCTGAGATATTCAGTTACTTCATTGTTATGGTTATGTCCCACTTAATGATAAAATTCAAATTTAATTACTTTGCAATATTTTGACAACATTTAACTTTTTTTTGAATGAGTTTGTTTGTTTTCAGTGTGGTCAACTTAAAGTAGGCCAATATATTTTTACAGTGCGTGGGCTTTAGGCATCCAGCCTTTAGAGTCTGAATTGTAAGTTCTGTAGTGAATGAACAGCTTGGGAATATGCAGCAGGGGTCACATGGCTCTCTGCAGGGCCGTTTGGGCTGTCTTGGGTAGAAGGGAGCCCGCGGCTGACTGAGTGAAACTCTAATCAGAGGTGACAGCTGGGATAGGTGACTTCCAGGCTTTATTAATGATGCGTTATGTTATGCTCTTTTCTACACTGTCAAAACCAAAAGGCAGGCAGTGCATGGCTATAGTCCCCCTCTTAGACAAGTTTTTAGTTTTCTGATGCTCTCGCTTAAATATATTAGTTGTGTTTTGTTGTCAATGAATGAGTGTTTTAAATGAATCATTTAACTGAATGAATTGTTCGCTTTCTTTTCCAGTTTTGATCTCTGAAGACTCTTTAGCCTACTGATTTAATACGCCCTTCACCAAACAAGCCGTTTAGGTTTTGACAAAAATAATCTCTGAACAAATCAGCTGATTCAGTGTTTCACTCAAAACACAAAAAGACACTTGTCACCACCTACTTGCACAGTCCAATCTGCAAAAAGAGTCACCTAATGAATCAGCGTGAATGAATGATTTTAAAAGATTTATTTGTTGGGATGAATCAAAATCCCCACTACTATCCGATATAATTTAAGTCATTAATACAGTGATACGGTGAATTTATTAAGAAAATGGCCATAATTCCCACTCTTGGACAACTTTTTAGTTTTCTAATGCTCTCTTTTAAATATTAGTGATGTTTTGTATGTGAATAAATCAGTGTTTTAAAGGAATCATTTAACTGAATGAATCGTTCACGTTTATATTGCATTTTTCGATCTCCCCGAAGACTCTGGAGCCTACTGAACGAATACGCCCCTCACCAAACAAGTCGATGAGGTTTTGAATCTGAACGACACCAGCTCGTGAGCGCATGTGGTGAACCAGCCAGGACCTCAAGATTTTGGATACGCCCAAAAAACACTGGATCATCTGTCGCCACCTACTGGCGTACACTGTAAATAAAAAACACAATTTGTTGAGTCAGCTTAAAATAATTTGTTACCCTGCTGCCTTAAAATTTTAAGTTCAGTCAGCTAAAATAAGTTTAGTCAACTTGAAATGTTAAGTTGTACTAAGTAACAACTTAGATATTTGTGTTTGCTAAACTTAACAGATGGGTAAGAAACCCAGCTGCCTTAAAATATTAAGTTGATTCAAATCAAATATCTAAGTTGTCACTTAGTATAATTTAACATTTCTAGTTGAATAAACTGTTTTTGAGTTGACCGAACTTAAAATTTTAAGGCAGCCAGGTTACAAATTATTTTAAGTTGACTCAACAAAGTGTTTTTTACAGCGTAGTGTAACCTGCAAAAAGAGTCATGAATGAATTGGTGTGAATGAACGGATTTAAAAGATTCGATTCTTGGGATGAATCAAAATCCCCACCACTATTTGATATAATTTGAGGCTACATTTACACTAGTACATTGTTGTACTTATTTCAAGGGTCGAAAAAGCCAGAGTAAACGGCAGACGTATCCATAGCAAAAGTTACGCATTTTAAAACAAAAATGCACTAGTGTAATCAAAGCCTAAACACTGCTTTGACATTTTCAACCTTCAAAAATGAAGACTTTTGAAAATGACCATGTAAACAATAACATAATGCTCATTATGAATGGTAATGTGATGCATTTTCTTTGTGTAGTTTGGACAGAGATCGTTTCTGAAACGCAGTGAAAACGCAAGTGTAGACAAGGATCGTTTTCATTTTAAAACGCCATTTAAAACAAAAACGCATTGTAAAGAGGACTTCAAAATCGAAATCCTCACCACTTCGATATAGGCGCTTCTATTCCATTTTTCGATCTCCGAAGACTCTGGAGCCTACTGAACGAATACGCCTCTCACTAAACAAGTCGATAAGCTGGAGAACACATGGGGTAAACCAGCCCAGGAGGTCAAGATTTTGGACACTAAAAATAATCACTGAATGAATCAGATGATTCAGTGTTTTACTCAAAAAACACTGAATCACTTGTCGCCACCTACTGGTGTATAACTGGCAAAAAGAGTCACGAATGAATCAGTGTGAACAAACTGATTTAAAAGATTAAATTCTTATGATGAATCAAAACCCTCACCACTATTCGATTAAATTTAAGGCTATGTTTACAGTATGTATTCGTTTTAAAATGCAAACTTATTTAAAGGGTCGAAAACGCAAATAGTCATGTGACATGCGTTTTCGGTTGTGTAGTGTGAACAGAGATCGATTCTGAAAAGGATCATTTTCATTTTAAAAAACGCACTAGTGTAAACAGGGTGCTTGATTTATTTACATAATTATTACATAGCAATTAAACTACGATACTAGAGGAGATTAAATACATTAGATAACAATATCCTACATAAAATATAGTTCCGGTTGCATAAACTAGACTAGTTTTTAAAAGTCATATAAGACTGGTCTTAAAGTAACGTTGTAAAGTCAGTTACATTAAAAGATGGTTTGGTCTAGTTTGAATCTGAAAGCAATTCCTTAACTGCTCTATTTCTTAAGACACAGTCGTTGCCTAAAGTCGGCCTCACACTACAGGATTTTTAGTCCGATTTTTCCCCGATTTTCCCCTCCGGAGAATCGGAGCAAAAATCTTGTCGAGCATCTCGATCGGTCCCGATGTTCGGCACGGATTATCTGGTAATGTGAGACGTTCACAGATCGAATCTTGCACATCCGGATCGGGGCCTCCCCGATCATATCAAACATGTTTGATATTCAGGATTTTAAATCGGGATGATGACGGCTATGATTACGTCAGTACTTTCACAACAGCCAATGCGGGACCGCAAAACAGCTGCTGTACGGTCCATTGGATAGTGGAGATGGAGTAAACTTGATCTTATGTTTTTGTAGTAACACTGTCTGTATAATATGTTGAAAACATACCACAACGGCATGGAGCAAGGAAAGCAATGCTCCACGCGGCCCGAGTTCGAACCGAGTCCATCTTTTTTCCCCTTCTCCCTAAACAGTTTTAGCAATTAAAATAGTTCAGTTTTGTATGTAATGGCAAAGTGATTAGATTTCGTTTCGTTTATTTTATTAAGTTAATTTAGAAAAACGTTTGGAGCATTTTTTGTTCGTTTTATATATATATATATATATTTATATATATATATATATATATATTTATATTTATATATTTTTTTAAAATAATTAACGACCTGCGGCAGACAGTGTTGATCATAGACTGTTTAATCAGTTTTGCCTTCTCAAATCACGACCTGCCTAAAGTAAAATCTATAGATATAAAACAGTTAAAGCATATAACAGTTAACTAACATTTGAAAACATTTTTTATTTTTTATTTTATTTTTTTAAATCATAAACTACAACAAGACACATACAATTATAACAAGACATCCAAATAACCAAAATGAATTAAAAAAAAAAAAAAAACATTTGTAAACATTAGTTGCTGAAATGACGATCTGTTGCCTAAGAGGCGCTCCCTCCTTCATAATAATCTTAATAATATCTTGTAGTGTGTGAATGTTTAAGATTTCAGGGAAGATAATCTGCAAAGATTCTCCTTATGTGTGCGCTGCAACCAGATTTCCTGATCGGTTAGGATTTAAAAAAAATCTGTAGTGTGAGTCCGGTTTAACGGTATCATTATTCGTTTTCAGATTGCACTTGAAAAACCCATCCCCACTTCCGGATAATATTGGCCACAGCAGATGCTTATGATAGTTTCACCACTATTAACCACCCAAGCCATTGATGTGCTTTGTGGAGACCGTCGGCCAACTGCGCATGCGTACTATCGAACAGTCAGCGCTAGACTGACACTAAAATAGTCCTGTTTCCTCTTTATGCGCTATCGCCACTATAGCCAAACGTAACACTGCTGCACTTTACTTTCCTGCTGTGTCAACTTTTCAAACAGCTTGACATTTTTCTAGCTCATTCCTCACCACCAATATCATCCTTTTTAATGGGCTTGCTGTGAAACATCTATTCTATAATAAGCATTTTCCTAATTTTCCTCCAAAATGCCCGAGTTCATATCAGTGGACGAGTTTATCGCGGAGACTTTGGAGGACTACAGCTCTCCCACCACCTCTTCCTTCTACACCAAAATGACAAGTTGCCGAAATTCCGCCAACAATATCGAGGAGGTATGCAATTATGTTTTCATGCGCTGCCTACTGCTGTAATCGCTTGTTATGTCTTTGACAGCCAAGTTGTACAACGTGATGAATGAAATGAAGGTGATTTGCGTTGTCCATCATCAGGAGCAGGTTTCAGAATATCTTTGTTATTCAGCTTTACGGTGCAGAACTGCTTAGTCCAGTGAAATATATTTTTCTCTATGAACACTGCTTCAAACATTACTACAGCAGATACTGATGCTCTTTGTCTTGTTGAATCCATTGGGCTGAGCGCAGCGTATTTCCAACACCACAAACCATGTGATTTCAAGGGAAATCCTAATTTAAAGTAGAGAAAATTACTCAATTCATATAACCAGGATGCTTTTAATATTATTATCATAATTAAACATATTGTATCCTGGTTTTCATGTGGCGCTGTATACAACTGAAAGAGGAAGGATCACACATTGCGCGTTAACATCTACATTTCCTTGTCGTTATTGCACATTAAATTGCACCGAATACTTCGCAATCTTTGCTTTTTTGTAGTTATATATTTTACTTTTTACTTCATGTTTTGCTGCTGTGTCGCTCATCGTGCGTCAATACGAGTATTATCACGAACACGTGCCTTTCATCCAGCGTTTATTGAGCTGCATAAACAAAAGCCGGCTTAGGATTCACGGATCTTCTGGAGCAAACGAACCAGCCCATGACCATGTTTCTGGATCAGCATCCTTTGTTGATGTTGTTGAAACAACCCTTCTATGAACCAGTCATTGCCTTCTGATTTTAGGGTTAGGGATGGGATGATGGGTTGATAAAGATGTTGCTCCAGGAGCAACAAAGGATGCTGATCCAGGATCATGTCCTGTTAGGGAAATCATGTTAGTGTGAAGCATCTTCACTGCTGTTTTCCAAGAGGTGTCTTAGTGCATTCACAAAAAAATGAAAGAAAATTAAATGTATTTATTTTATTTGTAAGCAGTTTTATTTATCATATATTTGTCCTGAAATAATGTGATTATTTTCCATATTTTTGACAGCACAGTCATGGTTTCATTTATAAACCAAAGCTAATTTTTATCCACACTGGCTCTTGGCGAGTGTTTATTTTCAGACCCCCCCGGTTGTGCCAATTTGAGGCGTGCGGCCGGGTCAGGGTGGTAACAATTGAATGATGACTGCTTTAATAAGAGTGACATAGTGGAATGTGAAGTAACCATGGTGATGACCTGGCCTGTGCAATACACAGCCGTACAAATTGAACAGTGCACTGCATTACATGCTTGATTGTTTGGGCTTCATGTGACAGGATGGGAGCTTTAATATCTAGTGTTGCACACGCACAGCCTCGGGGGGTTTAGCGATATAGTAGAGTCTGAGTGGTGGTCCACTATTCAAACCATTCTTCATCCTTCATAACAGAAACCTTGAGACTGTTCTCAGAACAGACTTTGTTAATGAAGGACACCTCAGTGCAGACTTACAAGCGCTGAAGTAAATCCTGCTGCATGAAGAAGTCTCTCAAAACAATTATCAGCAGCACTAGAGGGCAAACATATGAAATATGTTTTGTCTATAATATGAAAACTGTTTTGTCTATATTATAAAAGTTAAAGGGGACATGACATGGATTGTTTCAAAATAAGTTAAATATGTTCTTTGAGGTTTACTTATAGTGTTAAAGGCAAAATATGTACATTTTCGCTGCTAGAGGGTGCATATTCAAAACAAACAAAGAACCAAAGGCGTAGTTTTTTGACGCCGTGTTTGTGGAATCATGGGAGTTGTAGTCTTCATCCCCACAGCCGATGCAATCCGTCAGGACTCGGACGTGGAGATTCCATTCTCATGGATGAGCTAATGTATTTAAGACTTATTAAGGTCACTGTAGTATGAAGCAGGGTGGGTTGAAAGTCATGCTAGCAAAAAGAGGATGCTGGAGCAAGTGCTAATGAAGGACGAGTGCATTACATAGCTTGAAAGCAGCAGAGCTTTTTTTAGGCCACAGTCGCTGTTTTATCATACTCTGTTATAATGCTATATATAGCTCTGTTATAATGCTACTCTGTGAGTTCATCTCCTGTCTAATTAAATGCATAACATATTAAAGTGTCTTGGGGTTTTTATGTTTTCTACAAAATAAAACCGGAAAATCAAGGGTGTATGATGTCATTGGCAGCCGATGCAATGACAATAGTTAGAATTGCCTATTTCTCTGGATTTAAATATTCTTGGCAACATTTGGAATAATGTGCACAAGTCAGCAAAATATACAACACTGTTCTAGTGGTTTTTGGATATTAAAAAATCTTACATATTGTGCCTAATAGTTAATAGTTTTTGCACAAAATAAATAACAAATTTGTGGATAAATGGATTATTTTCAACACTCATTCTGACCCTCTGTCTAAAATGACCTTTTTAGGGGCGTGTCAGTAATCGGCCACTGTTATGATTGGCTAACGTACGCATAGGAAATAGTATCAGTGCCCCCTCGCCATTGCATGTGAATGTTTTGACAACATGATCAAAATAAAACAGTCATTTTCAGACAAAGCATTATGAAACAATTTACTTACAGTTTGTGATGCAGCTTCATCTTTTAACAAATGTTTCTTTGTGAACTCTTCACGACACTTTGTCTCGTTTACAAAATACTCCAAACAATCCTCAGACACAATCCGAGATGCTGTTTAAAATAAACTACTTGTTCCTTACACTGGGAACTTTGAGATATTTGTACAAAGACGTGAACAAGGTGTTTAAACCAAATGCGTCAAAATAAACGTTCTTTCACTCTGTCCTATTGACTCAAATGCGTGGACTGTGTTGGAAAGTGAGCACGCATCTGTATACTCTATCCAGTGTAGACAAGATAGCGGCAGTGATTGTGATTTCTATTTGCTTTTGGCGCAATGCGACACTCGCATTCAGCATAAACAAGCATCAGTCCGTTAAGTAGCAAAACACAAGTGGGCGGGGCCTATGGTAAGAAGATGACTATTTGTCAATGTCTTGCTCTGGAGGCAGTGTTTCTGAGGGTTATTACATAAATGTTTTTTTAATGAGGAATGATGACATTTTAAGTTATGAAATTTGCAGGATGTATTAAGCATACAAAGACCTCTTCGATGTCAAAAGATCAAGAGAAATTGGTTTCTCATGTTATGAGGAAATTTAATAAAACACTGGACCTCATTGGGGAAAAAAAGTGAACTATCCCTTTAAATGATGAATGTTTTCAGCTTTGTGCTTAAAGCTCTCTTGCTGCAAGACCTGTTTCAGTTCGTTCAGTGTTAAATCTCACAAACAGTTGGATCCGATAGTTTCGAAAATTAAAGAGGAGGAATTGAGACAACACAAATGCCTTGTCTTAATCTGCACTGACCTCAAGAGAGATAATGGGAACCCCATGCTATAATAGAGTCTGTGTTTAGGTCATGTGACTTAATGATAAAGCAGGAACTGAAAAGATTTCCCTGGACATTTCTGATGATGATCCAATACACACCTCAGCTATCGCTCTTCAACACAACGCGGTGCTTGTGTGTTCCCATTGTATGTTGCCGAAAGTAAATTGAAATCAGAGGCGATTGGGGATTAGCAGAAGCACCGGAGAGGAATAATGAAAGATAATTGGAGTGCTCGGATAATCTGCAGTACCAGCAGGAGAAGCCTAGGCTGTTGTGGCACGTCTTGTTTTTCCCATATAAAGTAATGCCGAGTTAGCCTTTCATTCAGAGTGGAGACACCTGATATTACTATTATCTTCATTCCTGGAGTGTTTGGTGAGAGTAGGGTAAACAAAGGAACCTGAGGCTTTTACCTCAGGTGTCTTAAAGGTACACTCTTATAGAAAACTAATACTACTGAGAGCATCTTTGAAATGAATTAAAATTAAATGAATTCAATGGGTAATGATAATTGATAACCGATTTGACTTAACCCTGTGGCATTGTTTCCCCAGAGACCCAGTTAAATGCATTACTGTCTATTACTGCAGCACTTAATGCTATGAAATCCAGTTTGATTCACTTACTAGTGATTTCACAAATGTGGATCCCATTGTCTTATGGGACATTTCAGAGGAAACTCTTTCAAAACTGTCATTCAAACCTGTATGACTTTGTTCAAAGAAAATATTTAAAGTGCCTCAGTGTTTTTTGTGTGTGTGTGTCCATACATTGGTAACCAAACCTGTTTGGTTATTGATATTTCAATATTAGAAGAAAGTCATATAGGTTTATATGGAACGAGGGTGTGGTCATGATGTGAAGAAGTGGCATCAGCATGTTATTTTATACCATAAAACATCTGCTGACTTCATGATGAACCTGCTCTGTATTCTTAACGCTGCTGAGTTTCATCTGAGTGGGTTTTATGCTATTTCTGAACATGTGTGTGTGTCTCAAACCACTCTCTGTCTTTAGAACACTGTGAACACAACATAAATAGCCTTACCACTTTATATGAGGCTCACTGATCTAAATAAGTGGTCATAGCATTTCTACATTTTTATGGGTAATGCCAGATGCACGTGAGAAAATTACCAGTTGCTAGTCACTTTTTACCTTATCTTACATTTGATAACTAACTGTGAGATAGTTCATTTCTGGTTGTGTGGTGTGATATTGTTTGAGTTTCACTTCTGGCCTACTTGATGAAGTAGTTGAAATCCACCAGTGGTGAGGAGAGTGAATTGCGTGGGCTTTGCTTCATTAAGCACAATAGAGGGAGATAAACATCTGGTCGTGCTCCATAATTATAAAATGCCTCAGAGCTCAAAACATTATTACTGCATGCCTTATGGTGGATTTGTGATATAAAACATTGGGGCTTTTATGTTTTAGTACAAGATGATGTTCTGCAGTGGTGAATAATTAACATTTTTTGATAAATTTAGACACTGTTTTCTCCCAAGGAAAAGCTTTTGGGAAAAAAACCCTAAAATAACATTTTAATTAAAATGCTGGTTTGGACAATGATTGGGATTATTATTTATTTCTTTACTTAGTTAGTTAGTGTGTGAACTATTCTTCTATATTATATGCTATATACCATAAAGTATGATATTATATATTATCCCATTTTGTTGAGTTTTCCCTTTAACTGTAAATTTGCTATTCATCCAAGAAGCTGTTCTGTTGTGGTACATCACTAGTATATATATATATATATATATATATATATATAATTTATTTATTTATATATTATTTATTTATTTATTTATTTTTAAATAGACATTGTTTTCTCCCAAGGAAAAAAAATTGGCTTTGGACAACAAGCTTCGAAGAAATAACATTTTAATTAAAATGGAACTTAAAATGGATTTTTTTAAACTACCCCTACAATTTTACAATTTTATATGTCACTATATTATAATATTATCCCATATCAATGTATTATTTCACATTTAGGTAAAAACCATAGCATTTTTTGTTCATTTGGTTTATTTCAATTTGCTTTATTACAATGTTATATTGAAAAAAAAAGGATATTTTAACATACTGAAATGAAAACACTTTCTTCGTTGCCTTTTTCCCTTTTTATCACACTTTAGAAATCGTAAGAAATTATATCTTAGTTCAAAACTTAAAATCTCAAAATTCATCCTTTGAAAGGCATTTTAAAATCAGACACTGCATTACCACGGAAAATGACATCAAAATCATATTACAAACTGTTTTCATTCATGAATTATAAAAATTTAAGTCTGGAAGCACTTTATGTCTGTGTTCAAACATGGGAGTGACAATATATTTCAATATTTTATGGAAGAAAATCTAATAAATTATGGATATGGATATTGCAAAATATTGATATCATTTTTCCTTTTTTAAACTATCCTCATAATTCTAAATGTTATTTGCCACATTATATGGTATATACCAAAAAAGTATGATAATATTTTATCCCATTTTGAGATGTTATTTTACAGTGGTATGAAAAAAAAAAAATCATATTCAGTTTTCGCAACTATTAATCCCTTAAACACTAAATTTGATATCCATCCAATAAGCTGTTCTGTTGTGGTGAATAATTGACTGGGATTTTTTTTCTTTTTGTGAACTATCCCTATAATTGTAACATTTTATATGCCATTATATTAAAATATTACCCTGTATTAAGGTATTATTTCACATTCATTTTGTTTGGTTTAAGTCATTTATTGCTATTTGCTAAATTACAACATTTTATGGGGAAAAAAATCAAATAAATTCTGTTTATCCACATAATTAAAAAATGTTATTTGCCATATTACATTGTATATACCAAAAAGTTTATATAAATTATATATTAACCCATTTTAAGATGTTATTTTACAGAAGTATGAAAAATATTCATATTCAGTTTTTTGCATTTTTTGCAATTATTCCTTTAACTATCCATTTGATATCCATCCAAGAAGCTGTTCTATTGTGGTGAATAATTAAAAATTTTTGACAAATTGTTTTCTCCCATGGAAAAGAAATAAGCTAGGAAAAAAGCTTGAAAGAACTAAGATTTTAATTAAAATGGTGCTTTGTACAATGACTGGGATTTTTTTTTCTTTCTGTGAACTATCCCTATAATTATAACATTTTATATGCCATTATATTAAAATATTATCCCATATTAAGGTATTATTTCACATTTTTGGTTTAAGTCATTTATTGCTATTTGCTATTATATAGAAAAGAATATAATAAAATATGGATATTTTTACTTACTTATAAGAAACAATATTTTTTGTGTAAACCATCCTTATAATTCTAAATGTTCTATGTGATATTATATGGTATATACCAAATAAGTTTGATATTATATATTATCCCATTTTAAGAAGTTATTTTATAGAAGTATAAAAAAATATTCCAGTTCATTTTTTCACATTTTTCGCAATTAACTCTGGATTTGATGTCCATCCAATCGTTCTTCAAACTCTTGCGTTAACCTGCGTAAGCCCATCGCTGCACCTGTTTAGTTGTTATGACTTTTTATCACTGGTCTTATTTCTATCTTTTTTATGTGTGCTGTTGGGAATTTCACAAGCATTTTCTTGTAATAGCACTAAATGCACACAAAAGCCGATCCAAAAGGCCAGGCACCACTGCTGCCATAAAGAACAAAAGGTCTGTGAGGTTAGCCATGCTGAGTACAGAATTCTCACTCTGCCTAGTCAGGAGAATCTGAATTTCAGCATGGAATGCCGTTCCAGGTGAACTAACCAACCGCACAGTTGAACTGTTATTGGCCGAGTGTACACATAACAGAGCTGACTGGAAGGGCTGAAGTTAAGAAAGTCAAACATCCTTGATGTAAAAGGAGCTGCTCTTAATGTGATGGTTCCCTGGAAGTGGAAGGAAATATTAGCGAAAAAACAAAAAGCTTCTTCTGAAGCAATATGATAGTTTTAAAGGAGAAGTCCACTTCCAGAACAACAATTTACAGATAATGTACTCACTCCCTTGTCATCCACGATGTTCATGTCTTTCTTTCGTCAGTTGTAAAGAAATTATGTTTTTTGAAAAAAACATTTCAGGATTTTTCTCTATATAGTGGACTGATATGGTGCCCCGAGTTTGAGCTTCCAAAATGCACTTTAAATGCGGCTTCAAACAATCCCAAATGCGGTTGTAAACGATCCCAGCCCGAGGAAGCAGGATCTTTATAGTGAAACGTTCGGTTATTTTCCTAAAAATAGTACAATTTATATACTTTTTAATGTCAAACGCTCATCTTGTCTTACTCTCTCTGAACTCTGTGTATTCTGGCTCAAAACAGTTAGGGTATGTCAAAAAACTCTGATCGTATTTTCTCCCTCAACTTCAAAATCGTCCTATATCGCTGTTTTACCTTTTTTGTTAAGGGTGTTTGATCTTCTTTGCATGTTCACTTTGCAAAGACTGTGTCGGTACTTCTGCAGCGATGTATTTTTGAAGTTGAGGTAGAAAATACGATTGGAGTTTTTTTTTGACATACCCTAACTGAGCAAGACAAGACGAGCGTTTGAGATTAAAAAATTTTAAATTGTATTTAAATTGAAAATAACTGATCGTTTCGCTAGATAAGATCCTTCTTCCTCAGCTGGGATCGTTTACAACATTTGGGATTGTTTGAAGCTGCATTTAAACTGCATTTTGGAAGTTCAAAGTCGGTGCACCATAGCAGTCCATTATATGGAGAAAAATCCTGAAATGTTTTCCTCAAAAAACATAATTTCTTTACGACTGAAGAAAGAAAGACACGAACATCTTGGATGACAAGGGGGTGAGTACATCATCTGTAAATTGTTGTTCTGGAAGTGAACTTCTCCTTTAAATGAGGAACAGACTAAATTTGAGTTGGAAATTCTGTGTTGAATATCTAGCAGCTTCTGCAATAAATGAATGCAATAAATGCGCACAAAAAGTATTCTCGTAACTTCATAAAATTCCGGTTGAACCACTGATGTCAAATTGTCTATTTTAACAATGTTCTGGTCCTTGAATGTGGTAGTTGCATTGTCTATGCGGGGTCAGAAAGCTCTCAGATTTCATAAAAATATCTTAATTTGTGTTCCGAAGATGAACGAAGGTCTTACGGGTTTGGAACGACATGAGGGTGAGTAATTAATGACAGAATTTCCATTTTTGGGTGAACTGTTCTTTTAAGTGTTGGTTAAGTGAGTCAGGTTATTTAAGCTCACACCCAACGTGTTTCTCAATTGGGCTGTATGAGGAGTTCATTACAGGCTCTCTGAACTAATAACAGCGAATTACATTTTCCTCTTCACACTATCATGTGTGACACCAATGAATATTAATTGCTTATAATCCTTTTATGCTGGCATTTGACAGGCCTGTTTCCTTAGAGAGTAAAAACAGCAAGATAAGACACGAGTGTCAGAGACTTCGGTTTTGATACAGGAAGAAGTCTCCATAGAAACTGAGATTTTTTTTTAAAGGAAGTTGATTTCATTTCAAGGCTAAGGAGAACAAAGAATCTAGTTAAATTCAGATTTCTGCATAGTTATGTTGCTAGTTTTAGAAAAGTTATGAAACTGCTCCTCTGCACTTAACATGCAGTAGCAAAAAACAGTGTTACAGACATGAATGTTGTAAATGCAGTTACTGTCTGGGATCAACAAACATTTTTAACAACATATGTAACTCAAACTGTCCCATTCGCACAAAAGCTTGCGTATAGTATTAGGCTCGTATTTATGCATTCCAATGCAGTTATCTATGTAAACACATGCTAGATAATCATTTTTAATGGTTGTACTCATGTCTCATGCTAACAGGGAATGTTCTCAGAACTTTGGCCAGTGTTCTGGTAGGGGTGGGAGATATGAACAAAGTTCTTATATCATGATATGAGTCGTTTTATTTCACGGTAACGTTATATATCACAATATAGTTATTTTTGCTTTAAATAAGGTCATTATGATTAAAATTTCTGATACCATAGAAATCCCATAATTCTTGTCACCAGTGTCAATGTCACAGAAAACTAATAAAAGCCAAATTAAAAAAAAGCTGACTGAAGACAAGTAAACGGTCAGCGATTAAATTAAAATAAACTAAATACAAGCAATAGGACAAAAAACTGCAGTAGAATAAATAAATAAGAAATTCTGCATACATTATATAAAGTAATCAAATGTATAAAACCACTGCATATTCTTCACTGTGTAGTTTAAAATATATTTCTTCTTATTAAAGTTACAAAAGCGATTTAGTCAAGAGCAGTGAGAGATTTTCTCTCTTTTGTTGTTTGATTAACATGAATGACAGCAGGAATATTAGACTGCTGTCACTTTAAGAGCTGCCTAGATCCAATATAGAGGGCAAGTAGTGACGTCACTTTCCTGCCGGAACACGTCCCCTGAGCCGGACTGAGTGCAGTGTTGCCAAGTCTGTGGTTTTCCCGCGGAATTGGACTACTTTAACACCGTTGCCACGGGTTGTTTTTGATGTCCGCGGGTTAAAGCGACCCCAGTGTCATATTTAGCCACTGAAATGCAAATTTACCAAGGGGAACCCCAACAAAAAATGTGTATTTTATCTCCGGAATGCGATTTTTAACAGGGGAACCCCTCCTTCGAAATGCGATTGGGCTAGATTTGGGTTCGTTTTGAGTAGCAATTGTGCAGGTTTTGTTGTGAACACTTGGCAACCCTAACTGAGTGGCAAAAGAGCTGCTGCGTGAATGGATTTAATAGGGAAGCTCTGAAAACGTGAGTAAAACAAAACAATAATCTTTTTGCTGGACTCTATATAATGTTTGTTACAACTTACCAAAAATCCAGTGGTCCATAGATATGGATATGCAGTTGATATGCAGCCAGGAATCATGTTTCCTGACGTTTATATTTGCATGATTTCAACGCGGGGGAAATAAACAAATCAGATTTGCCTGTGAACTCATTTTGTAAATACAAAATAGGTTGGTCTAAACTAGAGCTGTCAAACGATTAATTGCGATTAATCGCATATACAAAAAAAGTTTGAGTTTGCCTAATATATGTGTGTGTACTGTGTGTTGTTGTTATTATTATGTATATATAAATACACACAAATGAATGTATATATTTAAGAGAAATATGTTACGTACAAAATATTTTTATTTATATATAATATAAATTATATAAAAATTATAATAAATACATATTCTTGTAAATATTTCTTAAATATGTACATGACTGTGCTTGTATTTATACATAATAATTACACACACATATATTAGGCAAACTCAAACTTTTGTTTTGTATGCATTTAATCGCGATTAATCGTTTGCCAGCCCTGGTCTAAACTGGTGATCACTTATATCAATGTTATATATATGCCATCATATCGTCCAGCCCAAAATATTATATAGTTTTTGTCTGTGTTTATTTCAAAACATCCAGTTATGCAGAATTTAAGATGGTAAATATTTAACTGAGTTGTCAATATGATATATGTCAATACAACACATAGGGTATGATTTTACCACAATATTCAACATATTAACATGAAATGAAAAATGCAAATCCGTGTTTTGCTGCCTGGAGTGCATTTGTTTCTTTGAATTGCAGGGATCCATTTGATTTTCTTTTCTGTAGCTTTCGGCAGCCTATAAAAATGTGCCTCGGGTTTCTTGTTGCAGCATTTTGTTTTGTTGCAGCATTCACGCTGAAACCAAAGCTGCCACTCAGTCTTTTTGCCACTCAGTGGGCAGAGCTGCACCCACTCCAGCTGACAGTGATGTCACATGCATACCCTCTATACTGTTCACGTTTTTTTTTCTCAGCTGTTTGCTTTCACTTAAGACATCAATTACTGTGTTTACAAGGTACTGTGTTTACTTGCAAAGATGGGCATTTTGACACATACAAGTGTATGTATTTAACCGTTCAAGACCTATAAGCAGCCTAAATAACTCAAGTTCACTGTCTTCACAACGGCTTAAAGGGGTCATCGGATGCAAACTTCACTTTTACATGTTTGAACATTAATGTGTGTTGGCAGTGTATGTACAAATCTGCCCAGTAATGGTAAAAATCTATGCAGTGGTTTTTAATTAATCTGTAAAAATAATATCCCTTTTTTCAAATCGAGCCGTTCTCAGATGCCTGTCAGTGTGGCGTCACACCGACAGAGGCCGCTCCCACAATAGTTGACTGACATGGGCATCTTACCTCGGATCAGCTGTAGCAGTCCGACCTCCATTGTTTTGATACCAGAGCAGAAATTTAAAATAGACAAGAATATCTCTGATTGAGTGATTGAGGTGTTGTGTTGCTGGATGTAATAATGAACATAGTGGTCGTTATTTTCTCCCGACATCTGAGCCACTGAAGAAGCAGTGGATTACATTTGTTTGTGAAGGGAGTGCGCCTCCCGATCTACATAAATGCGTATATGTTCGCACAAATCATTTGTGATCCAGCTTCACCTACAGCAGAAGTGAGTATAAGGGGTTTTTATGAATCTCTGCAATCACCTTTCCTAATAATGTGCTAGTTAGCAAATTTTGCGGGTAAACGCGCTAAAAGCGGCAAAAGTAAACATTTTTCGGGACCAGCAGTATTACGTAAGCGTGTAACCATGATTGAGATGATAGTCCAAAATCTCTACTGGATGTCTAACGTTTTTTTGAATTTTGCTATCTTTTTGAAACACTCAGAATATTCAAAAGTAGCACTCCCATAATGTTTGCAAAGTGATGTATCCTTAACGTTTGTTTGTAACCACGGACATTTAAAATGTTCATAGAACATTCAGAAATAATGTTTTAATAACTGACTGGCAACATGCAAAAAGTCTTTCTAAAAAGTTCAGTTTAACTTTTCCACTTTTGAGTGCAGAGTTGGTTAGATTGAATATCCATTATACTCAGTATGTCACGATGTGGAATAAAAGATTGCAACTTGCATTTCATTGTGACTTTAAAAATTTAAACACAGGATGTATTCTTTTGCTGTGTGAATGTGGCCATCTAACAACCACAGAGAACACTCACTCCCCTATCAACCACATATAGCAGCGTGTTAAAAAACTCCGAACAGCTAAGTGACCACATAGCAATGACTTTCTTTGGAACATGTAAAAATCTAGTTTATATGCCTTTTAAAATGTTAACATTATTTTAAAACACTATTTGCTTCGTCATGGCTTTGTATGTGGTTACAGAGGAAAACTGAGCATTATACAATACCAGACTTTTAATTTGGTTCAAACGCAACGTGTCGACTCCTCCAGACTGCAAATCAGGGGAAAAATCTGGGCAAACTTTGTGTATTCAAGCTTTTAATGCCTGTTGTGATTGAGTTTGTGTGCAATGTCTTGCTTCCTTGCATTGAATTATGATCATGTGATATGGGTGTGATAGTAAAAACACTGTTTTGCAGCATTACACTATCTATTAAATGCACTGTTGTGGATAATTGACTTTTCAATTTGGTCTTCAGTGGCATGTAAAAAACATGGCAGCTGCTATCGCTCTCTTTTTTTGTTTCTCAGCTGGAGCAAACAAATGAATTGCTTTGTCGAAGGCATTCTGGGGACACCCTGAATGTCTTAAAACCAAAACCTTTCGCAGCTACGAAGAATTTGGAGATTTCGCTTTTTGTAGAAATGTGATTGAATCACCTGTGGTTAAAAGGATGGGCACTGTTTAGGGCCATGATAAACATTCTGATGAGATATGAGCTAGGGAAGTGTTACAACCCTCTGCAAGGCTTCGTTCTACACCCTGAGGAACAAACTGTTTATCCTGAATGAAGGGAGGGATAATTGGGACAGACATCCACAGGAAATACTGTTTCCCATTAAAGATATGAAGAAACTAAACTGTCAGAAACTGTAAAAACTCAGCCATGTTGCGACACTATGTGAAATAAAATCTGGAATGTTGTTTACAGGGTTTTATAATGCAACACATGTTGTGTTATTGTACAAAATGAGCCCTACACTGTTGTGGTAAGTGGAAATTAAATGAGCCAAATTGTTCAAGACTATTCTGAACCACACACAGTAATGTATCATACTCTCAGATGGCAGGCTATCTGTAAACAAGCGCCTATGAAGCTGTTAATTAATTTTTCCTTGTTTGCTCTTGTATTTAGTAACACAACAATCAGACTTCATGCTCCAGTTGCTGCCTTATAGTGACTCAGTTGTTGCATAATTCATGTTGCTAGATTGGATTTTAGTATAGAAAATGTAGCAGGTGTAATTTCAGTCCAGTTTCAGAGAGCAAACTCTCTGGGGCTTTCATTATTTCATAATCATTTCACGATTGCATGTAATTGCTGTTTTTGAAACAGGAAATGTGTTTCTGGAAGGAGCTGTTTCAAGAACCGTTTGTTTGCCTGCATGTGTGTTTCCTTGTGTTTGTGTGTATTTCAGCACGTTTTAAACAAATTGAAGTGGCCTGGAAGGAAAATACATTTACATTTATGCATTTGGCAGGAGCTTTTATGCAGATTGACTCATTCAAAAGTTGGGGGTTGGTGAAATCTTTTAATGCTTTTGAAAGAAGGCTACATTTAATTGATCGAAAAACAGTAAAAATAGTTCTGCTGTAAAATATTTTAAAATGAAATTTATTCCTGTCATCCCATAGCTACATTTTTAGCATAAATTACTCTTTAGCATAAATTAGTCTTTATTGTCACATGATCCCTCAGAAATCATTATAATATTTTAGATGATTTCTTCTTATTAAAAATGCTGAAAAACGTGTTATTTTTTTATGTGGAAATCGTGTTACATTTTTTTCAGATTCTTTGACAAATATAAAGTTTAAAAGAATCTTTTGTAACATTTTAAGTCACTTTTGATCAATATAATGTGTTCTTGCTAAATAAAAGTGTTAATTTCTTTCCAAAAAAACCCAACAAACTTACTGATCCCAGACTTCTGAACAGTAGTGTATATACAGTATGTATGGGTTGTTGACGTGACATGTCACGTGATATGACAAGCTGCAGTATTATTTGATTAGTTTTAATTTTTGAGCCAAATGTCAAAATTGTCCTATGGTGTGACTGTCTCAAGCATGGTTCAATAAATTACAACTTTTATAAATTAAAAAGAAAAGCCTAAAAATGTTAATAAATACCTCCGGCATATTTAAGTGTCTATTGTAGTAAATGGCAATCATTTTTTTCATCCATATATTTCTGAAAGCACACAAACTTGATACATTTTGTCTCTGAAAACCATGTCTTCTGGTGTGACACCATATCCTGATTTTAAATCAGCCAATTCCAGAGAAAACTTTAATTAGTTGAAGGACCCACTACTTGGAACCACTACAAAAGTGTTAAGTTTTGTTCTCCTTTGTTGTGACACCCCTAAATTATTAAATAATTAATCTTTTTTTTTTTGTATTAAAAACTGTATGTTAAGCTACATAATCATGAAAAATTATGCAAATGTGTCTTGCAAACTGCTAATGACAGGTTAGCTTGGAATAGCAAGGCCATTAATTGACACAAAAGACTGAAACGTCCAATGGTGTGACAGAAAAGGGACCAAGATGTGACATTACTTTAAAAAGTATTTTAAATAATTAAACAAGATTTTTTAACTCCTTTTTATTCTTTTTAGATCATTTTCAGTGTTCTCAAATGCAATAATTACATGAATTAAACTATTTTCTGATGTTTCTGCAGAAAACTTATTATAAAGTATCATGAAAATAAGTATAAATGTGAACAGAAAGAACTGAGGGAAAGAAATTAATGAAAGAGAGAGGACATGGAAATATAGACAGAAAATTAACAAGGATTCACCACAGAGTTTCAGTAACATGTTGATTGACTATGAGACTAATTTTGTTGATGAAAATTATTTTGTTTAAAAAAAAAAAATGTTGATATTGTTTGTATCAAAATGAATCTTCCTTTCTCATTTGGCATGTTTATTAAATAGAAATACTTTAGTAACTACCATCTCTGTCCTTAAGTGTCTAAGAATGAAAATAAATCTCTCTCATGGTATTTATATATTATTAAGAGTTTTTTTTTCTTAATTTTTGCTGTGTCACACCATAGGACAAATTTATGGTACAGTTCAGTAAAAATGTAAAAAAGAAAAAAAAAAAAAAACAATGAAAGAATGTACGAAGTTAGGGACCCTTTATATTTTCTCAAAGATTAGGCTTCGCACTACATAAATATATGCATTTCTTCTTCAAAAATGGTCTTTTACAAAAAAGCATTTTTTGCTGGCTGTTTGTCAACTACACTAACCAAAATTATAAACGCAACACTTTTGTTTTTGCCCCCATTTTTCAATAAAAGGCCACTCCAAAATATGCAGTTTTACTGTGCTGGGGGGGGTCCGGGGGAGTCCGAAAACCAGTCAGTATCTGGTGTGACCACCATTTGCTTCACGCAGTACAACACATCTCCTTCGCATAGAGTTGATCAGGTTGTTGATTAGGTTGTTGTTGGTCCACTCCTCTTCAGTGGCTGTGCGAAGTTGCTGGATATTGGCAGGAACTGGAACATGCTGTCGTATACGCCAATCCAGAGCATCCCAAACACGCTCAATGGGTGACATGTCCAGTGAGTATGCTGCCCATGCAAGAACTGGGATGTTATCAGCTTCCAGGAATTCTGTACAGTTCCTTGCAACATGGGGCTGTGCATTATCATGCTGCAACATGAGGTGATGGTCGTGGATGAATGGCACATCAATGGGTCTCAGGATCTTGTCAGAGTATCTCTGTGCATTCAAAATGCCATCAATAAAATGCACCTGTGTTCGTTGTCCATAACATACACTTGCCCATACCATGACCCCACCGCCACCATGGGCCACTCAATCCACAACGTTGACAACAGCAAACCGCTCACCCACACGACGCCATACACGCTGTCTGCCATCTGCCCTGTACAGTGAAAACCAGGATTCATCCATGAAGAGAACACCTCTCCAAAGTGCCAGACGCCATTGAATGTGAGCATTTGCCCACTCAAGTCGGTTATGATGAAGAGTCTGCAGTCAGGTCGAGACCCTGATGAGGATGATGAGCATGCAGATGAGCTTCCATAAAATGGTTTCTGACAGTTTGTGCAGAAATTCTCTGTTTAAGCAAACTTTGAGTTTAGCTCATGAAAAATGGGGGCAAAAACAAAAGTGTTGCGTTTATAATTTTGGTCAGTGTATATATATGTATATTTCTTAGTGCATGTGTTCCTTGGGAATCTAACCCATGACCTCCCCAGTCCTAGTGTCATGCTCTGCTTTATGAGCTAAAGGGAAATTGGGTAGTATTTTATTTTTTAAAACTTATATCTTATTCACTAATCAAATATAAAATCTTACTGTGAAATCCTCCCTCAGTGTTGATAAGATCCTTATTTTCCCTTATTTCCTTTGATAGGCCTTGGACTCTGACCGCACAATCTTGCAGAAAATGAAGAAAGCAGCCAAAGCAAAGCACATCTCTGGTCAAGGTAACATGAAATTGCATTAAATCTATTGGGTATATTTGTGTTAACATTTGTAAGAAAGTACCTGGAAAGGTAGCATTTCTCAGCTCGCCAGGTACTAACAATATTCTCTCACAAATGTCTTCACTGTGCCATTGTTGTTTTTTGAATTTCATGCACATTAGTCTGTAGGCAGCATTAATTTAGTCTTTTGAATCTGTATTAATTCATTAAAGAGATTGACAGCGCATGCAAAACATTTCCTCCAGCCCAGCTATGTATGAATATGAATGAAGTAGCAGGCAAATGCCCCCATGAGACCCAAACACGTCAACACCTCTATCTGTGGTTGTTGTTTTTTTTTAGTGTCATGTGTTTTTAGTCAAATTATATTTGTGCTGAATTCTGCTGCTGATCTCCCTCCAGACCACATATCACATTTGGAGTCATACATCAATTCCATGGAGAAGTTGGCTGTAAATTTCCACAACAATGGAGAACAGGAAGTGGCCTCTGCGTTTAATAAGTTTGCAGAATTCTCCAAAGAACTGCTGACGCCAATGAAGAACTTGGTGAGACACATGGAGCTCCGGGGAGGGCTTTCCGTTAGGCTTCTGCGTAATCCCATAGAGTGTTTTTAGTGTTAGTCACGGTTTGGACTTACAAGATAGGCCTTATCTGCAAACAACTCGCCTTCCTCATCAAAGGTTGCCTTAGCTCTCCCTCCACAGTTCCTTATCCCTTTCAGGCGTATTCCTGTTTGGTTGATTTTAAACATGTTTAATGTGCTTGTTTGGAGTAAGCAAGAATACGCTGACATAAACTGGTTCTAAATGGGTTTTGCCAGCTCATACTTTCCAATTTAATATTTCTGTTTTCATCAGTTGAAGAGCATGTTGCACAACGTCAACTTCTTCCTGGACTCGCTGGTAAAAGGGGATCTGAAAGAGGTTAAAGGTGTAAGTTGAATTCTACAATACATTTCCCTTACATTTCATTTCCCTTGTTTGCCCTGAAAGGTTAAACTGCCTGCTGTTCTTCAGAAAAATCCTTCAAGTCCCACAAATTCTTTCAGCATTCTTTTTTAGCATTTTTGTGTATTTGAACCCTTTCCAACAATGACTGTATGGTTTTGAGATCCGTCTTTTCACAACTGACAGACTCATAATCAGCTATTATAGAAGGTTCAAAAAATTATGCATTAAGAGCCAAGGGGGTGTAAACTTTTGAACAGAATGAAGATGTGTAGATTTTTCTTGTTTTGCCTAAATATCACATTTTTTCATTTAGTACTGCCCTTCAGAAGCTATAGAAGATACTTACATGTTTCCCAGAAGACAAAATAAGTTAAATTTACCCTAATATTCAAATTCAAAAAGTTTTAACGCCTGGCTGTTGCCCCTTAGTTGCTCTCAGTGTGAAAAGATGGCTCTCAAAATCATGCAGTCATTGCTTTAAAGGGTTAAAATACACAAAAATGCTTAAAAACCAAAGAAATTTTGGGACCTGACGTATTTTTCTGAAGAACAACAGGCCGTTTTACTGTTCAGGACAAACAAGGGACTCATAAACAACTATCAACTAAAAAAAACACAGCTGTAGATCATTCAGGTAACAACACAGTATTAAGAATCAAGTGTATGTAAGTGTATTTTTTATAGCTTCAATGTGACCAGTTATGATTGGCTGTGATTGGTTCATGCAATAAATCCCGCCTCTTGTGTACGGTCCATGTTCGCGGATCAGTTTGAATGAACAATATAATGCCCTTAATAGAAAGACTAATTTTAAAAAGTAAGTAAACAACTGGCACACCTAAATATAACCACTTTGTTACGTCAAATTAAGACATGAGAAGATGATCTGTGGGAGTTTTTAATGAGTAATCTAAAATGTTTATATGTTGCAAATACAAATGAAGTGTGCAGAATGTTTTCCCAGAAGGCAATGAGGGATATTGTCTGCTTGTGCAAGTAGAAATCTATTACATAGATCATTACCTTACGCACAGTGTTTAATGTAAGCAGATGGTAATGTGACAGATGATAAGACAGACTTCTTTTAATTCTTCTCTATCTGTCTTGATGCTCTGTAAAATGATGTAAGAAGTCTAACTCCTTGCTTTCATCTTGTCAGGACCTGAAAAAGCCTTTTGACAAGGCGTGGAGAGATTATGAGAATAAATTGTGAGTACTTTTTATAACACTGTTTTTAAACTAGGCTTTAAACTAGGCTGTGTTGTCGTATTTGGCACCCACTGAGCGGAGGTTTATTTTGATTCATTAGACAGGAGATATTGCAAAAGCTTCGAAATAAGCAAGAGAACAAGAACATTTTATCACTGGTCTCTGTCACGACAGTCTGTCTGTGTCAAACAACAACCAATTTTAGAAACTGTGTAGGATTTACATTCTCTACCTCATATGTTACATATTCTCTGTAGCAGCACCATTATTCTCACTTGTTCTTATTTTCTCATATTTATTCACACATTTTTTACAAGCTGTTTGGGTTGTTTAGTGTAGTTTTAGCCTTTGTACGTGTCAGTAGAACTCAAGTGCTCCTTTTTAAACACTAAATCATAATCAATTATGAATATCATGTGCAAATGTCATTAATATTAGGAAATTTACTTTTTTAAAAAACAAAAACTGTAGTTCTCATGCGTGTTTCACCCACAGAAATATATATAAAAACAATGAGATTTATCATTTTAATCTATTTTTTTGACAGCCGTAATATTTTATAGATTTAACTTTAAAAGTTGAAAGTCCACAACCTTCTAACTTACAGAACCTTGATTCTTAACAGAAATCGTTTCAGCACTTCCTGTATCGTTATTCTGCTCCTTCTAATTTCTGTTCTTCATTTAATTGTATTTCTCATAAGTGTCTCGCTTCACTTCTCTTACAATACTTTTGTATTGTGTTTCCACAAATCAAATGAGTAGCATCTGTTTGTGTATTCTGCAGTGTTACACTATACAATAGCCTGACCACACTGTCATATGATTTCTGGCCCCTTCAGCACTAAAATCGAGAAAGAGAAGAGGGAACTGGCGAAGCAGTATGGTATGGTGCGCACAGAGGTGAGCGGAGGGGAGATTGCAGAAGAGATGGAGAAAGAGCGGAGGATGTTCCAGCTACAGATGTGTGAAGTAAGATCCGCTCATGTTTGTGTAAGATGCTGTAGAGGAACATGACAGATATTGTTAGATTAACACTGTGATCATCTCATCTCTAATATCATCTGCGTACACTGCCAGTCAAAAGTTTTTGGACAGCAAGATTTTTAATGTTTTTTAAAGAAGTCTCTTCTGCTCACCAAGCCTGTATTCATTTGATGCAAAGTACAGCAAAAGCAGTAACATTTTGAAATATTTTTACTATTTAAAACGACTGTTTTGAATATATTTTAAAGTGAAATTTATTCCTGTTTAATTTGAAGCAGAATTTTTAGCATCATTGCTTCAGTCACATGATCCTTCAGAAATTATTCTAATATTCTGATTTGTTGCTCAAAATCGTTTATTATTATGTTGAAAAGAATTTTTTCAGGTTTCTGTGATGAATAGAAAGAACAACAATTTTCTGAAATAGAAAACTTTTCTAACATTAAAGATGTTTTTATCGTCTATTTTGATAAATTTTAAGCTTCTTTGCAAAAAAAAAAACAAAAAAAAACACGACCACCAACAAAAAAATTAGACTCCAAGTTTTTGAATGGCATAGTGTATAATGTTACAAAACCTTTTTATTTCAGATAAATGCTGATCTTTGGATCTTTATATTCACCAAAGAATGCAGAAAAAAAATACTCAGCTGTTTTAAATATTGATAATAATAATAATAATAATAAAATGTTTCTTGAACAGCAAATCAGCATATTAAAATGATTTCTGAAGGCTGGAGTAATGATGCTAAAAATGTAGCTTTGATCACAGGAATAAATTAAATTTTAAAATATATACTAATAGGATTATTTTAGTTATTTTAGTTATTTTAAATAGTAAAAATATTTCAAAATTTCACAGTTTTTGCTGTACTTTGGATCAAATAAATGCAGGCTTGGTGAGCAGAAGGGGCTTCTTTAAAAAACATAAACCTAGCTATCCAGTGCGTTGGGATTGACTGAATACCTCAAGTGTGTGATGGAAATGTTATGCCCCTTACCATGTTGCGATGCCGTGTCTTGGCGCGACGAGACAAAAAAAGTAAAACCCATTATAAATGAGGCATTTGCTGCATCCATTGAGGACATAACTACTGATTATAATGACTCATACTGTCTTTTTACGCGTAAACGTAACACCATGTCTGCATTTGTGATCGTAGAAACGACAAACAACAAGCACTGCTCTACACTGCTTAAAATTTGCACTTGAATAGTCAGTAGCAAATTCTTTAAATATGAAAATGTACTTACAGGCTGTGAGTCAGAAGTGCCAGACTGTCCTTGCAACATTGGAATTTCCCCACTTTATAGTGTGCACAGCCAGCATTGTAGGCTAGTCTCCCAGGTTCAGGAAACAGTCCTCCATAAAATGCGCTGCACCCTCTCGAATATTTGCGTTGTACTGTTCTGGAACAGTGTTGTAAATATAACTTAACCACTGATTTCTAGTTGTGTCCTCATTTGGAAGGCCAAACAAAGTACTTTCACTTTTGCAATGAAACACACAGCGTCTCCACAACATGTCGGCGGCTGCAACAATACTACAGCCACAATAAAAGTTAATGTTAATATGATGATCCTGTATACAGTGTGTAAAAAAGGTTTGTGATATTATAAAGACATTGTTGCTTTCAGAATTAAATAATAAAAATTAAACACTAAATGCTACATTATGAATAACATTTCTGAGTTATAAAATTGTCCTTTATAATAATGTTTTTAACCGTAGTTTAAGTATAAAAGACTTTAAACAGTCACTGACTGTATGTACAGTACCTGACACTACACTACTAAAAGTTTAGGATCGATAATATTTTTAAATGTTTATGAAAGAAGTCTCTTATGGTCCCCAAGTCTGCTTTTATTTGATCAAAATATATTGTAAAATATTATTACAATTTAAAATAGCTCTTCTCTATTTTATTATATGTTAAAATTTAACTTATTCCCGTGATTTAAAGCTGAATTTTCAGCAGCCATTATTCAAGTCTTCAGTGGCACATGATTCTTCAGACATCATTCTAATATGCTAATTTGTTGCTCAAAAACATTTCTTATTATCATTATTTTTCAATATTTTTGTGAAAACCAAGCTGTTTTTTCTGGATTCTTTGATGAATAGAAAGTTAAAAAGCATTTATTTGAGAATTTTCCATAACAATGTAAAAGCCTTTATCAGTTAAATGTGTCCTTGAAGTAATAGTTTAATTAATTCCGCTTGTTTTCCTCACAAACAGTACCTCATCAAAGTAAATGAAATTAAGACCAAGAAAGGAGTAGACCTGCTACAGAACCTCATCAAACACTATCACTCTCAATGCAAGTAAGTCTGTGATAAAACAGTGATTTATTGCGCATGTCTATGGATATACAGCAATCTTTCGGACGAAAAGTCCCTGTAAAGCAAGTTAATCAGTCCCCAACAACAGATCTGTCCAATGACATGAACCATACCATAGCAAAATGAACAAAGTCATCCGTGTGAGAGGAAATCTGTGGGCTGGACAGCACACCTGTGCCTACTTGGCACCATCACCATCAGTGTTAAATGCGTGTGTGGTGTGACTGATTGCCTTGCTTTATAGTCGCTTGCCTGCACGCTCGAGTCTGTCACGCTGTTTTGAGTGTGACTGGAATTTGAGAGGGTGTGAAAACATTGAAAGAAGCCCAAGAGATAGAGATTCTGCCTTGACAAATGATGCCGTTTTGTTACAGGATTTGTAATTAAAATAGCTTTCTCCTGTCAGTTTTTTTCAGGAGTGTCTGGTTGCAACGGAAAAACTCAAGCAGTACATCGATGCCCTTATGGGACAGCTGAGTGCTGTGAGTGATCCTGGACATGTTTGCCGCTTGCACAGATATGTTCTTAAAAGAGAAGTTCACTTCCAGAACAAAAATTTACAGATTATTTACTCACCCCCTTGTCATCCAAGATGTTCATGTCTTTCTTTAGTCGCAAAGAAATTATGTTTCTTGAGGAAAACAATTCAGGAATGTTCTCCATATAGTGGACTTCTATGGTGCCCGTGAGTTTAAACTTGCAAAATACAGTTTAAATGCAGCTTCAAAGATCTTAAAACGATCCTAGCCTAGGAAAAACGGTCTAGTCTAGCCAAACGATTGGTTGCTTTCTAAAATAATTACAACGTATATACTTTTTAAGCTTAAATGCTTGTCTTGTCTAGCTCTGCGATGCGCATGCGAACTCTGTGTAATCCGGGTCAGTACAGTTAGGGTATGTCGAAAAACTCCCATCTCATTTTCTTCTGTCACTTCAAAATCATCCTACATCACTGTTTTACCTTTTTTTGTAAAGGTTGTTTGACCCTCCTTGCATTTTTGATTTGTAAACACTGGGTCAGTACTTCTGCAGCGATGCAGAACGATTTTGAAGTTTGGAGGAGAAAATGAGATGGGAGTTTTTCGACGTACCCTAACTATATTGACCTGGATTACACAGAGTTTGCATGTGCATTGCAGAGCTAGACAAGTCGATAATTTGAGGTTAAAAAGTATATCAACTGTACATTTTTTTAAAAAAATTACCGTTCATTTCGCTAGATAAGACCCTTCTTCCTCGTCTGGGATAATTTAGAGCCGCATTTAAACTGTATTTTAGAAGTTCAAACTCGTAGGCACCATTAAAGTCCACTATATGAAGAACATTCCTAAAAGGTTTTCCTCAAGAAACATAATTTCTTTATTATGTTAAAAAATAAAAGCTAATTAAGATACTATAATAGTATATAAATAATACTAAATTAACACTGCTAGAAATTAACTGGAACCAACTGCATGGAACCAACTTGCAGTTGTGAGTTATAAAGTCAGAACTAGGAGACATAAACTCACAACTTTTTTCTCAGAATTGCGTGATATAAACTGACAATTGTATTTTTTTTTCGCAGAATGAGTTTATATCTCGCAATTCTTTTTTCTTAGAATTGTAAGATATAAACTTGCAATTGCGAGTTATAAAGTCAGAATTGTGAGATAGAAATTTGCAATTCCGAAAAATTAAGTCACAATTCTAAGAAATAAAGTCTGAATTGCAGGATATAAACTGAAAATTGTTAGCTTTTTTTTCAGAATTGCGGGTTTATTTTGCAATTCTGACTTTTTTTCTTAAAATTGTGAGAAATTAAGTCAGAACTGCATGATATAAACCCACAATCGCAAGTTATAAAGTAAGAATTGTGAGATATAAACGTGCAATTGTGAGAAATGTAGTCAGAATTGCGTGATATAATCTTCCAATTGTGAGTTATACAAAAATTAAAAAAAAAAACGCTTTTGTTTTTGCCCCCATTTTTCATGAGCTAAACTCAAAGATCTAAGACTTTTTTCTATGTACAAAAAAAAGGCCTATTTCTCTGACATATTGTTCACAAATCTGTCTAAATCTGTGTTAGTGAGCACATCTCCTTTGCCGAGATAATCCATCCACCTAAAAGGTTTTCCTCAAGAAACATAATTTCTTTTATGATTGAAGAAAGAAAGACACAAACATCTTGGATGACAAAGGGGTGAGTAAATTATCTGTACATTTTTGTTCTGAAAGTGAACTTCTCCTTTAATATATGGGGCACAAATCCAACTTTACAATCATAATCAGCTACAAACACACTTATGAAAGTGGAATAAATAAGGGTGAACAGCCTTTTGAGGTGTCGTACATGCTTTTGTGCTGCCAAAGGTTTCATACACAAAATACCAAACTGCAAATAGACAGTGACAGGTTAAACCAAACTGCATTTTAATGCTCCATGAAACGAAAAAAGAAAATATTAATACTATTAATCATAATATGAACAATAATAATAATTGTATTAATGATAACAATGAATATATAAGCATATAAATAATTACTGTGTTGTTGTTCTTCTTGTTATTTAAATAATATATTATTATTATTCTAATTCTAATATTCTAATGTAGAAAATATATAAAAATCGTAATATAAAACATTAAGACTTTTGATATAAATTTAATACAATTTAATATAAAATTAACAATATTTATGAAAATATGAAAGTATGTTATTGTTCTTTTTTGTTCTTCTGCTTATTATTATTATTGTACTGCTAATACTATTACTAATCCCGATAATAATAATAATAATTTAATGATGAATTATTATATTGTTATTATTATTACCCACGCCATTCCATCCCTTTAGCTAATATCGTAGAGTACGATGTGATTAAGACTCTAGTTTGAAATAGTGAAGAACTGTCCAATTATTTTTTTCACTTGACAGCTCTTTAGCTTTTAAATTTAGCATAATTATACCAAACTGACATTTCAATTATAAATTCAGCATGTTTACCATTTAGGGAGTAATGGCTTACTCAAGGAAAGGTCAGAATGCATAAAAAGGTGTTGAAATCCAAACTGGCTTGAAATAAGCCAGACAGATAACCGGTACATCATCTGTCAAGCGATTTGATAGATTAGACGCTGTATACTCTAAATCCATTCAGACAAACAGAATCAGCCCTGTGTGTGTGAGTTTATGAGAGGCATGGTCATGTGGTGGAGCGGCAAATCGGTATTCAGAGCACATCTCAGTTTGCAGCAGTGAAGCTCAGGATGAGCATGACATTGGCCCCTATCACTCAGTCCATTTTGTCATATAGATCCCCGGTGTATTAATATTTCTTCATATACCATCTCATAAGCTAGGTCTTTAGTTTTAAATTGAAAAGTACTGAGGATCCTTCGCATCCTTTGTTCATTCCCAGCCAAATATATCTCAATCTCAGTGAGCAGATTGCTCATGCTGAGCAGCGAATGACTTTTGGGCAATTGTTCTGCGTCTTTATGGCATCCCATCATCCCACAAGCTAACACAATGCATTCGCAATGTTCCTTCATCTCGGCTTGCTTTGTATAGTCAGCTCAGATCAATAGTTTGTAGGCTAAAAATAGATAAGTCGATAATCTCAATACGTGTACACCCACACTGATGTAACAGAGGTGGACAAGTGACTCACATTGCGGTATTAGTGGTTTTTACTTACGCGAACCCAAAATCTTAGATATTTAATTGAAAACCATTCTTTAAACTTCCTAGTTGGACTCTTGGTCTGGTTTAGCTGGTTAACCTAGGGATTTTTTAGCTTGACTAGCAGACAAGCATCCAAAATTCCTCTTAAAGTATCTTGCAACCAGGATTATTTTCGTTAACTAAAACTATTAAACATTTTGGTTATTTGAAATGAAGATGCATTAAAAAATAAATATTAGATTAAACAAATTTGAACTAAAACTGAAATACGAAATTAAACCTAAAAATAAATAAATAAATTAAATAAGCACATCAAATAACTAAAAAAACTAAAATACAGTGATAATTGGAAATATAAAAATAAAAGCTAATTAAAATACTATAATAATATATAAATAATACTAAATTAACACTGCTAGAAATTAACTGGAACCAACTGCATAGCAACCTGTTCAGAACTGTGAAGCACTACCTGTGGAAGCCTGTTTCCTCCACTGAATAAAAAAGGTAATTGCAAATTTTTGTCTCGTGATAATTCTGACTTTTTTCCTGCAATTGTGAGTTTACATTAGAATTGCATTACAAGCTGAGGTATAAACTTGCAGTTGTGAGTTATAAAGTCAGAACTAGGAGACATAAACTCACGATTCTGACTTTTTTCTCAGAATTGTGTGATATAAACTCACAATTCTGAAAAATGAACTCCGAATTTCAAGATACAAACTGACAATTGGAACTTTTTCTTTGCAGAATTATGAGTTTATATCTCACAATTCTTTTTTTCTTAGAATTGTGAGATATAAACTTACAATTGCGAGTTATAAAGTCACAATTGTGAGATAAAAACTTGCAATTCTGAGAAATTAAGTCAGAATTGCGTGATATAAACTCACAATTGTGAGTTATAAAGTCAGAACTGGAAGACATAATGTAAACTCACAATTATGACTTTTTTCCCCTCAGAATTATGTGATATAAACTCACAATTCTGAGAAATAAACTCACAATTCTAAGACATAAAGTCAGAATTGCAAGATATAAACTGACAGTTGTTAATTTTTTTCTCAGAATTGCGGTTTATCTTGCAATTCAGACTTTTTTTCTTAAAGTTGTGAGATATAAACGTGCAATTGTGAGAAATTACGTCATAATTGCGTGATATAAACTCACAATCGCAAGTTATAAAGTAAGAATTGTGAGATATAAACGTGCAATTGTGAGAAATTAAGTCAGAATTGCATGATATAACCTCACAATTGTGAGTTATAAATTCAGAACTAGGAAGTATAAAAAACTTGCAATTCTGACTGTTTTTCCTCAGAACTGCATGATATAAACTCGCAACTTGGAAGTTTATATTTCGCAATTCTGACTTTTTTTCTTAGAATTGTGAGATATAAACTGGCAGCTGAAGTTATAAGTCAGAACTAGGAGATATAAACTCACAATTCTGACTTTTTTTCTCAGAATTGCATGATTTAAACACAATTCTGAGAAATAAATTCACAGTTCTAAGAAGTAAAGTCAGAATTTCAAGATATAAACTGACAATTGTAACTTTGTTCTCGGAATTGTGAGTTTATATCTCCCGATTCTGACTTTATAACATACAATTGCGAGTTATTAAGTCAGAATTGTGAGATATAAACTCACAGTTCTGAGAACATATCAGTCTTTTCCCCCCTCAGAATAAATAAGCAATTGTGAGTTTGTATCTTTCAATTCTGACTTTATTTCTCAGAATTGCAAGAATATTTTGCAGTTCTGACTTTATAACTTGTAATTGTTTAAAAGTTTATATTTTAGAATTCTGAGAAAAATTCTTTTTTTTTCTCAAATTGTGAGTTTGTATCACGCATTTCTAAAAAAAACATCAGATGTGCGAGATAAAAAGTCACATTTTTTTTTATTATTCAGTGGCAGAAACTGGCTTCTATAACTACCAACATTCTTGGTGCTAAAAATCTAGATTCTTTTAGATAATACCCCCAATTTTCACCCTAGACCACGGAGAGCCACAACAGAGCTTCTTTTGTTTGCTTTGATCACGGCGCATCAAGGTTACCAGCCTCCGCCGCTCTACCTCACACTGACAGAATCAGAGAAAAATCACCGCTGTAAGCAGTTGGTAACATTAAAGTTATGGCTGATAAAGCAGACGGTTTCTTTCAGCAGCAGTGATGCTGTGAGTGACAGACAACTTAATGAAAGGGCCATTGTCTTACCCAAAGCCTAAGTAATTACGCTTGGAAAAACACGGCTGGAGGAATGTACAAGGAGGAGAGGACATGTAGGATGTGTTTGGAGGAATTTAAGTCTGTGTGTGTATGTGTGTGTGCTTGTATAGATCAAACATAAGCAGGATGATGAGAAGAGACAGCTCTGTTCTCTCAGAGATCAGCTCAGACCTGCTCTGCAGCCCGAATTCAAAGAGGTAAAGAATGACACTCTATTTGCACCTCATTCCCACTCGGTTGGCACACACATTTTTCCTACTTTGGAATTCAGACAAATTTCTCATGCCTGCTTTCACACTCCCAGCTGTTCAATTTACAAATTCTAAACAGGCTTTTCTAACACTTTCTTTGTATATGATCTTGCATTCTATGGTTTAGTTTAACTGAAGGCTGTACTTAGCCTATATGTGTAGTAGAGACTGGGGGAAGTTGTCACAAGGGCTATTTCCCAGAAACACAGTCAATTTGATTTTAATTTTGATCCTTTTTGTGTTGCTATATATATAGTGTAAGACTACGGTATGTGGTATAACCCACCACTATGGTCTATGTTTTTCCTTTCTCAGAGTTCACCCACCACTATTGATTCGCTCCAGGAAAATCAATAACATTTTATGTTGCAGTGCATGGCGGTATATATTATTTGTCAGAGTAATAAATAGATACGGTCTTATGGAGTAATTTGTTAGTCCTATTCAAATAATTTATGGTGGAGGGGGATCAATATATATTTGTTACTGTCAATCGTCTTCTACAATAATTAACATAAATAATTGCCTGGAATGACTGTGAAGAGGAGGTACAGTGGCATGTGAAAGTTTAGGAACCCCTTTCAGAATCTGTGACAATGTGAATAATTTTAACAAATTAAGAGAGATCATACAAAATGCATGTTATTTTTTATTTAGTACTGTCTGGAGTAAGATATTTTACATAAAAGATGTTTATTTGTAGTTCAAAAGACAAAAAATAGCTGAAAAACCCTTCAAAAGTTTGGGAACCTTTGGTTCTTAATACTGTGTGTGGTTACCTGGATGATCTACGACTGTTTGTTTGTTTTGTGATGGCTGTTCATGAGTACCTTGTTTGTTCTAAACAGTTAAACTGAGCACTGTTCTTCAGAAAAATCCTCCAGGTCCCTGCAGATTCTTTGGTTTTCCAGCATCTTTTGCATATTTGAATCCTTTCCAGCAGTGACTGTATGATTTTGAGATTCATCTTTTCACTGAGGACAATTGAGGGACTCAAACACAACTATTAAAAAAGGTTCAAACATTCACTGATGCTCCAGAAGGAACCACAATGCATTAAGAGCCGGGGGGTGAAAACTTTTGAATTTAAAGATCAAGGTAAATTGTACTTAATTTGTCTTCCGGGAAACATGCAAGTATCTTCTGTTGCTTCCGAAGGGCAGTACTAAATGGAAAAAAAATGATATTTCAACAAAGAAAAATTTGGACATCTTCATCCTGTTCAAAAGTTTTCACCCCCTGGCTCTTAATGCATTGTGTTTCCTTTTTTTTTGTCTTGTGGACTATATGTAAACATCTTTTATGCAAAATATCTTACTTAGGACAGTACTAAATAAAAAAAATAACATGCATTTTGTATGATCTCTCTTATTTTGTTAAAATTATTCACATTTTCACAGATTCTGCAAGGGGCTTCCAAACTTTCGCAATCTAACATAATTGTTTTTTTAAATGCTTTACTGACAAAATAGCAGTCCAGGAGAGTAAGTCGAGACTTTTATGTTTTTAAATTGCATGTGATGTTATCGAAGGTGCTGTTATTAACCATAAATACTTGCATGTGAACTGTAACTTTATGTTCCCCAAAATTTGCATGTGCAATAAAGTGTCACGTTGTCGCTATGAATGTACAGTACTTTTTGCTGTCAGACTGTGCTGCAAAATTCATTTCCGTTTATCATGTTTTTTTTTTTTTCTGAAAGCTGTTGATATTTGGAATATTTCAGGTTAAACAGCTGTCACCAGCATGTTGTCGACTGTTACAGCGTTCCCACGCATCCTGGAAAATTGTTAATAATTTTCCAGTCCTGGAAAACTCATGGAAAATGACAGAAAATGGAAAGTGTCCTGCAAAATCTTGTAGTTGTCCTGGGAAATTATTATTAAAAAAAAAAAAAAAAGGAATTGTATTCTCCTTTAGACAAGCCCAAAACAAATAATGCTAGTAGCAGAAAATGTTCAACCTGACATAAATCGTAACTGGCCAGTTTCTTCTCCAAATGCATGATTAGCAATCAGCTCTTTTGTTTTATTTCGGCCGATCTCTGTTCTGGTGCTGTTTTGTTTACTATGATAACTAGGAAAATTCTGTATCACTGTTCTTCCATTAGCACCACCTGCTGTCAGAGAGTGAATTTGTGCTTTCAGTCTGTTTTTGTTTCCTGCAGATATTTTTTATGCAGCATAATTTCACGAAGATAAAGTTAGACCATTCTGTTTTTGCTTCAGATTTTGAAATTAGATCAGAAACTTATATCACAATATATTTTTATATCACAATATATTTCTTAATTTCGATATATAATTCCGATATCGATATGAACAACATTTTAACAGATGTCTATACAAACATCTGAAAAATGAATTTGCCAAGTCTATGAAACCTCCTTGTAAAACCATATAATATTTTAGAAAAAGAATGGTACAAATAAATGAATGTTCACCTTTTATTTGTGTTTAGCCTTCAAATACAAATTCATTGTCTGCCAGTAAGAGGTGCTTTTGGAGCGGCAGAAACATCAGTTTCCCCAGTAACAGCTGTACACAAAGCAGCGCAGATAAAATGAAAATGCCATTGAAACTTTTCTGGAGACAGTCGCTTCCCTTCAAAGATACATTAATTTAAATATTAATGTATCACCCATGCCACGTTTTGATTTTGAAATGTGCAGCGCTCATGTTTATTCAAAGAAGTCAATCATGGTATGGGAAACACTAATGTATATTGAAATATCAAAAATCATATCATTGTTATTGAAAAAAATTATATTGTGAAATATATTGATATTGAATCATTGTCCAGCCCTATTACATCATGATTAAATTGCAGTGGTTAGCTCTAATTTTAAATGGCTATCGAACGTTTGCCCTATAATAGAGCAAAAACATCTTGTTTATTGGAATTTGCTTGTAAAAAATCAGAATCGGCCATGAAAAATCAAGATTGGTGCATCACTACTGACTTTTGACAGTTTGAACATTGATGTGTTTCCAAAACTGTCTAATGTTCAACTTTCAGAGAAATATTTCAGTAATTCAGTAACTTGTTAACTAATCATTTTGATTATTGTCAAAAGTAGGCTATACTTCTGTACCACATCAATATTGAAATTTAAAAAATGTAACAATAACAGCCTTTCTGCAGTACCGGTAGTACCAAGTACAGACTCAATTCATACTTGGTGATAGGCGGCTGCTTACAAACATTTCCGTGAATATTTATATCACTTTCTATGAGCAGTGATATGCAATGGCCAGAGGTGTTTTATTAGTCAGAATCCCCTCATTTTTCATTTGACCCTTTTAAAGCACTAAATCCCCTCATTTTCATTTGACCCTTTTAAACACTTAATTAAAAACATTTGAAGGATACATGCCAATATTTTTTTAAAAAATCTTTCTTTAATATTATTGTTAGCATAAATAATGATTTGATTTATTTTAATCTAATTATTATTTTAATTAAAATAAAAATGTCCTGAAAATGTCCTGGAAAGTCCTGGAAAATGATCACCGAAAAAGAGTGGGAACCCTGTGTTACACTACTATCTTTGCACATTTGTCCTGTAGATGTCCGTTATTCTTTAAGCAATTTCAGGTATGATTGAAATGATGTCCTGTTAATAACATTTAACCTGAAATATTCCTTTTTTATTTAATTTATACTCATTGCAAGAGTGACATTCATCTGTTGTGCATTTCCTTTATGTATTAACACTTCATCATAAGTGTGAGTCGGTACTTCCTGTTAGTGTTAGCACTCCTCTGCATGAACGATGTAAAATTTGTGTGACTTTCTTCTCAGCTTGAGTAGTTTAGACTTTATTTTTAGGTTTAGCCAAAAATGAAACTTCAGTTGTCATTTAAAGGGATAGGTCACCCAAAAATTAAAATTCTGTCATTCTGCACCCTCATGTCGTTCCAAAGCTGTAAGACCTTCGTTCATCTTCTGAAGACAAATAAAACAAATAAGGTATTTTTGATGAAATCGGAGAACAGCATCGTAACTGACACGTTCAAGGCCTTGAAAGGTAATAAAGACATCGTTAAAATAGTCTATGAGATGCAGGGTCAGAAAACTCTCAGATTTCATCAAAAACATCTTAATTTGTGTGATGAATGAAGGTCTTACAGGTTTGGAACGACATGAGGGTGAGTAATTAATGACAGAATTTTTATTTTTGAATGAACTATCCACACAATGTTCACACTGCTCTTTTCCGTAGAATGAAAGTGAACTGTGACCTAGTCATATGGACTAATTTTATGGTACATTTATGTTGCTTCTTTGTTAATTTTAGATCTGAAACCCTCTGGTTTTAATCAACATTCATGATATGAAAAAGAGCCGTGGGAATGTTTTTATAAAAATAAATAGAAGCTTTTTGGGCACCACACATAAACAAACCATGACTTTCCTATTTCTTCTTCTGTTGTGCAGGATTCTCTAAGCAGGCAGACTGTGTACAGTATGCATCAGCTTCAAGGCAACAAGCAATACGGCACAGACAAATCAGGCTACCTCTACAAGAGGAGTGATGGGTAAATGAATTAATGTTGTAGCGAATGGTTGCGATATTATCAAAGCTCTGCTCCCGGATCCTGCATTCTTCAAACATGACGTATAATCCACTCATTCATTAAGATTTCCCTGATAAATCCTTTTGAAAGTGCTCTGGCAGCCCTTCCTTTCAAATGATTCATGTGCTGTAGGACACGCTGTGCTGGGAGTTACACATGTATCGGTCTTTGCATTCACTATGTGAGCTCTGTGTTGACTGAAGAGAATTTGATGCGGACGCTGTGCTGTAATCTCATTGCTCTGATAGGTTAAGGAAGATGTGGCAGAAGAGGAAATGTACCGTGCAGAACTGCTATCTTACCATCGCTCATGGAACTGTGAGTGCTCACATCGCTCTCTGGAAATCCAGCAGCAAGCGTTTTTTTCTTCTGCTGGTTTCTGTGATAAAATGTGAATACATCCTGGATATAGATTAAGTTCTACGGTGAAACATTATATAACCGTAGTTAAGCACTTTTCAGGCTTTTAGTTTACCAAATGATGGCATTGATTTTCTTAGACATGTAAAAACTGTAATATTTTGAAATAGTATTACATTTCTTGTATTTTAGTATATTTTAAAATGTAATTTATTTCTGTGATGGCAAAGCTGAATTTTCAGAAGCTACTGTATTACTCTGGTACTCTGTTTCACTTTATATTTATATTTATTTATTATTATTTTTACTTTTTATTAACATTATTTTTATTTATACTATTTTAATTTTGTATACACTACCGGTCAAACGTTTTTGAACAGTTAATGTTTTTTAAAGAAGTCTCTTCTGCTCACCACTGTATTTATTTGATCCAAAGTACAGCAAAAACAGTACAATTTTGAAATATTTTTACAATTTAAAATAACTGTTTTCTATTTGAATATATTTTAAAATGTAATTTATTCCTGTGATTTCAAATCAAATTTTTTAGCATCATTACTCCAGTTACGTGATCCTTCATAAATCATTCTAATATTCTGATTTGCTAAAAAACATTTATTATTATTATGTTCAAAACAGCTGAGTAGAATTTTTCAGCTTTCTTTAATGAATAGAAAAGTTCAGAAGAACAGCATTTATCTGAAATAAAAATCTTATGAAACATTATATGTCTTTATCATCACTTTTGATCAGTTTAAACCATCCTTGCTAAATAAAAGTATTCATTTCTATCATTTCTCCCATCCGCCCCCCAAAAAAATTACACTGACTCCAAGCTTTTGAACAGTATAGTGTATAATGTTACAAAAGCTTTTTATTTCAGATAATTTCTGATCTTTGAATCCTTCAGTTCATCAAAGATTTCTGAAAAAAATGTGCTTGACTGTTTTAAATATTGATAATATTAAAAATATATATATTAAACAACAAATCATCATATTGGAATGATTTCTGAAGGAGTAATGATGCTTAAAATTTAGCTTTGGTCACAGGAATACATTACATTTTAAAATATATTCAGATAGAAAACAGTTATTTTAAATAGTAAAAATATTTTGTATATTTGGATATACAAATAAGTGCAGGTTTGGTGAGCAGATGAGACTTTTTTAAAAACATTAAAAATTTTACTGTTCAAAAACTTTTGACTGGTAGTGTATTTATATCATTATTTTATGCTTCCATGATGTTTAGTTACATTTTCAATGGCTGAAACCAATGCTGATACACAATACAAATAAGATATAAATTAATATCACTAAACAGGTCATGATTAGTCATGATATGTTAGTGATGATTTGCTATCCTTTCATTGCAGCCTAATAAATCACCAGCTAAACTGAATCTCCTCACCTGCCAAGTCAAACCAAGCCTGGAAGACAAGAAATGCTTTGACCTCATCTCACGTGAGTTAACCACGCACCTTCTCAGCAATCCCCAACCGAGAGCTCAGTCCCATGTGATATAATAAAACCTAAACCCCATTAAAGGTAGATTTCAGGGTCTTCACGCCAAGCTGAAGCGTACCAGCCTCAGGCTATTTTTGGTGAAGAGAATTGCTTAATTGTATCTGCATGCATCCATGCATTATTTTGGCCTCAGGTCTCTAGTGTCATTATGAAGTTATGTAACAATCCTGACATATTTTGAGATCTTGAGTCTTTTGAGTCCTTGAACTAAGAACAGGTTGTACTAAAAACAGGGCAGTATTTAAATTCAGTATTTGCAGTTGAGCGCAAATAGTTTGTTCCTTCCTGCCACTTGTATTTTAACAAAAGACCTCAAACCTGTTTTATCTCTTCTGATTGTTTGCTGATTACACGTTAGCTGGTGCCAGCTGAGGATGAATTGTCAATTTGCAAGGAATAATGAGTGTTTTTTTTTCTTTTCAGATAATCGCACTTACCATTTTCTGGCTGATGATGAGTCTGATTGTGTGGCGTAAGTATTTCTTTTGTTTATTCACACCAATAAATGTTGTTCAAATGGATGGCCCTATTTAGTTTGTTGGTATTTCAACCTTAAAGAACCTACTCAGATGTTTATGTACCTGAAAGAGTCATTTTAACATAATTGCGCATAAATCCAAGCAATAAAAAGTAACGCAGACTATTTTTAATACTACATTTCAGGGTCAGAAATGAACTTTTCCATTAAGGGGCAATATTTGTCCCCTGGAAATCATTTTTTTTTTTTTCAATTTTAATAATCACCTTATTATTATTATAAAAAACATACTATGTTGTCTTGCAAGTCAAATACTTAAATATACCCAATTACTTTAATCAATATTTTAAACTGTTGTCAGTAACAATAGACTGTTTAAAATTGTATCTGAATTATACATTTAAAAAACAGGAACTCGTAGGGCTGCAATATTATGACAGAAATCATTTTTGTAGAGTATTGTTCTTTATATTGTAATAATGATTATTAATATTGATATAGATATAAACAATCTAAAATATTTTTGTTTCGTTTTGGACACATCACATTCTGGCTTCAAAGACAAAACAGCAAAAACTGTTTTATTATAACTCCCGTTACAGTCACTGAAGCTACAAAATTAATCTTTTATTTACAATGTATCTGCACTTTGTTCACAAAGCATGCGCACTCAATAACATCTCCAGCCGTTTGACTAATCTGAGCACCTCTGATTGGCTAATGCAGAACTAAATACAACAGAAACGCGTTTGATTGGTTATAAGACTCAACACTGCACAAAACGTAAAAGCAATCTGATGCAGTGTGAGTGAATCTAAATGTAATTCAGCGAATTGTTCAATTGTGCAAGAGGCATCTTTTGCCCCTTTGTATTGAATTCATAGCATTTGTGCATTTGTGCCACAGGCCCTTGTTAATTTCCAATGCTGATACATTTATCTGTAAATATGCACAAAATGTGTCTTAATACAGAGATATTTTAAACGATGTATAACCCTCCTGTTGAAATAGTAAGTGTGAGCAGGAAATATACACTTGTTGCTTTTTATTTAAATTTTTCAGCAGGGTTTAATTTACAATTTCCCAGTTGTGAACTATAATTTGATACTTGCTAGTTGGATTCAAAGAATGGGACATTTTGATTCTCAAGAGCAACTGGACATGAACATATTTTTGTCAGTTTTCCCATAAAAGAGAAACACTACATTTTAAAGAAGAAGTTCACTTTCAGAACAAACAATTACAGATAATATACTCACCCCCTTGTCATCCAAAATGTTTATGTCTTTCTTTCTTCAGTTGTAAAGAAATTATTTCTTGAGGAAAGCATTTCAGGATTTCTCTGCATATAGTGGACTTCATTATGCAATTATGAAGTTGGAGAAGAAAATGAGATGGGAGTTTGTTGACATACCCTAACTGTATTGAACCGGAATACACAGAGTTCACACAGAGCTAGACAAGACGAGCATGTGAGGTTAAAAGGTATATAACTCATAATTTTTTTAGAAAATGACTGATCGTTTAACTAGATAAGACCCTTCGTCCTCAGCTGGGATCGTTTCAAGGTCTTTAAAGCTGCATTTAAACTACATTTTGTAAGTTTAAACTCAGGGCACCATAGAAATCCACTGTATGGAGAGAAATCCTGAAATGCTTTCCTCAAAAAACGTAATTTCTTTACAACTGAAGAAAAAAAGACATGAACATCTTGGATGACAAGAGGGTGAGTAAATTGTCTGTAAATTTTAGTTCTGGAAGTGAACTTTAAGTGTACACTTCCAAAAAAAATCTTGGGTCAGTAAGAAGAAATTGATGGTTTTATTTAACAAGGACTCAGTAAATTGATCAAAAGTGTTAGTAAATACTGTTTATAAAATTGCAGTATAAGAATAGTTTAGAAGAAATAATCAGAAGCAATAAATACAATGATTATAGAATAAATAAATGATTTCTGAAGGATCACGTGACGTGGCTTCTAAAAATGTAGTTTTGCATCGCTTGAATAAAAATATAGTTATTTTAAATTGTACACTCTCAGAAATAAAGATACAAAAGCTGTCGCTGTTCTAGTATGTACATTTTAAATACTAATATGTACCTTTAAGGTATCAAAATGGATTTCATGTACATTTTGAAAATATACCACCCCAGTAACAGCTTTTGTACCTTTATTTCTGACAGTGCACCAGTATGTCACAGTATTGTTGTTTTATTGTATTCTTGATCAAAAGCAGATATGGTAAGCATAAGAGACTTCTTTTAAAAACAATAAAAAATTACACCATCTCGTTCTATGCTAGTGTGTATCTGCTAAAAGTGAATACACTTGCATAAAGATGGCCTTAACGCTAACAAAAGGCCACAAAACCCTTATTCTGATTTCATGGGCTCTTTAAAAGAGAAATGCTATTGCTCTGCCAGACACTGATCTGTCTGAGTCTCAGTCCACCACCCATGTGACTGTCAGATGAGAATGTGTGCACGGCGTCAGATAGGAAAGAGCTTGTATAATTTTCAGTGCACACACACCTCTCCCAATCTGACCTTTCCATGTTGACAGAGTAACACAGCCTCCTTTGGAGAGAAAGCAAAATATGTAACATTTCTTCCTCTGATGTGGCTGTCTGTACGTTGATCGAAATGCTTCCCGTGTCAGATCACGGCCCGGGCTTCCATCTTCCAGCCCGGGCTAAATGTCAGAGTTGAAGAGAAGCGAGTGAAGAGATTATTGATAGTTACTTTATACTGCACCTTTTCAGAAATGAATCTAAGAGAGTTTATTCACAAAGCCTGTGCGCTGTTTACAGAAATTCCCTGAGCTGTGACCGAGGGCGTCTTCTCATTAATTGCAGATGAACTCTGATGTAACCTCTCAGAGCAGGATCATTATTAGTCACAAATGACTTTTTTGTGCATGGTGCCATCTGGGAATACTGATGTAATCTACATGCCTTTGATCTGAAGTTTCTTGTCGCCCTCTAATGGTTATCTTTATTTTTGCACCTTACTAAAAATATCAGGTGGATATCAGTGCTAACAAACAGTAAGCAGGAGGCTCTAAATGTGGCTCTGGATGAGAAGAGGCCAAGTGGGGAGAACAGCGTTGAGGATCTGACCCGAGCCATCACTGAGGATATTCGACGCATGCCTGGAAACAACGTTTGCTGCGACTGTGGGGCTCCAGGTGAAGTTTACACTTGCATAAATGTTTTCAGACCCAAAAATGAAAATTGTGTCATTAATTACTCACCCTCATGTCTTACCAAACCCGTAAGAGCTTTGTTCATCTTCAAAAGACAAACTAAGATATTTTGATTAAATATAAGAGCTTTCTGACCCTGCATAGACAGCAACGCAACTACCACGTTCAAGGCACAGAAAGGTAGTAAGGACATTGTTAAAATAGTCCATGTGACATCAGTAGTACAACATGCACGGAAGAGTTTTTTTCTTAATTTTTAAATTAAGTCATTATTTTTGTTTTCTTTGCACACAAAAAAAGTATTCTCGTAGCTTCATGAAGTTACAGTTGAACCACTGATGTCACATGGACTATTTTAATGTCTTTCTGGGCCTTGAAGTTTTTAGTTGCGTTGCTATCTACGCAGTCAGAAAGCTCTCGGATTTCATCAAAAATATCTTAATTTGTGTTTTGAAGATGAACTTACATGTGAGTAATTCATGACAGAATTTTCATTTTTGGGTGAACTATCCCTAAGTGTTTATGTGTTCTTTGATGTACAGTTGAGGTCCAGAGTTTACATAATTTAAGAATCTGCAAAATGTTAATTATTTTACCAAAATAAGAGGGATTAAACAAAATGCATGTTATTTTTTATTTAGTGCTGACCTGAATAAGATATTTCACATAAAATACGTTTACATATAGTCCACGAGAGAAAATAATAGTTGAATTTATAAAAATGTCCCCGTTCAAAAGTTTACATACACTTGATTCTTAATACTGTGTTGTTTCCTGAATGATCCACAGCTGTGTTATTTTGGTTTAGTGATAGTTGTTGATGAGTCCTTGTTTGTCCCAAACAGTTCAACTGCCCACTGTTCTTCAGAAAGATCCTTCAGGTTCCACAAATTCTTGGAATGCATGGAAAAACAATGCACTAAGAGCTGGGGGTGTAAATGTGTACATGAAAAAAAATACATTTAAGCAAAATAAGAAAAAGTACACATCCTCATTCCGTTCAAAGGTTTACACCCCTGGCTCTTAATGCATTGTTTTTCCCTCTGGAGCATCAGTGAGCCTAGAACCTTCTGTAATAGTTGCATACGAGTCCCTCAGTTGTCCTCAATGTGAAAAGATGGATCTCAAAATCATACAGTCGTTGTTGGAAAGGGTTCAAAAGTGCTGAAAAACCAAAGAATTTGAGGGACCTGAAGGATTTTTCTCAAGAACAGCAGGCAGTTTATGAATAATTATCACTAAACAAAACAAAACAAAAACACATCTGTGGATCATTCACGTAACAACACAGTATTAAGAATCAAGCTTATGTAAACTTTTAAACAGGGTCATTTTTATAAATTCAACTATTATTTTCTCTTGTAGATTATATGTAAACATTTTTATGTGAAATATCTTCTTCAGGTCAGTACTAAATAAAAAAACAACATGCATTTTGTATGATCCCTCTTATTTTGGTAAAATAATTAACATTTTGCAGATTCTGCAAGGTGTATGTAAACTTTTGACTTCAACTGTATCTTGAAGTCCTGTGTAAATACCATGGTATATGAATATGCTAATAATTTGGGACCAACATAGATTAATATTCAGAATAGCAGTTGATCAATATGCATTTTTCCATCACCTGTTCTTATTTTTTTTTATTTTGGTTGCCTTAATCTTGAATATTTGTTACACTCTTATTCAGTACAATGGTTTTAACATTGTGAATCATTAGTAGTTTCAGGTCTGTTGTCCCAGAAGCTTGTAAAAATGAAAGAGAGTTTGGTCAACTTTTAGCCACAAAAATCTAATGTCAAGGGTCTTGAACAGTTTTCACAGACTGTGTTTATATGATAGAGCCCTACGTATTTATTTTAACAGTGCAGTTGGAATAAAACAGGGTTAGAATTGGAAACTAACCAGTTTAAGCAAACAGCTGCTTTGGAAATGGACACCCTGTGCTGGTCCTCTGTTCATGCTGTTTTTTCCAGTGCCTGTCCGTAAATCATGCTTAATTAAATTAGCACTTGGTGAGTGTACATGAACGTACAGCCTGCAGGATTAACAGCCACATTTCCTTTAAAAAATGCTGATGATTTGGCTTGAGAGTTAAGATTTTTCTCCGCTACACCTTTTGTCTACACAAGTGTGTGATTGAATATTACTGGAGTCAGTGTTATTTTGTATTATTTCGATATTATCATAGTAATTATTGCAATTTGAAATGACCTTTATTTTTATATTTTCAGTTTTCATTTTGATTTTAGTTACATTTTCTCTATTATTTAATTTTTATATTTAATTCTATTATTTAGTTTTTAGTTTTTGTTTTTTTTTATTAATTTAGTTTTTTATTATGTGCTTTTGTAATTTATATATTTTTTTTATTAATTTAGTATTTAGTTTATTGTGTGCTTTTGTAGTTTTTATGCATTTTCCCTTTTTATTTTTGTATTCCCTATTTTATTTATTTTCCATTTAGCTGTAATTTATTTTTATTTTACTTGAAATTCTATTTTATGTATTTTATATTTTACTTTAACTTTAATTTTCTTTAACTGAATTTATTAGTTAGTTGCCAAGTCAACATTTCAGAAAGTATTCGTTTAAATCATTTTAGTTTTTAGAAATAGTTTTAGTTAACAATAACAACTGACCTAACAGTAACTTTTATGAGGCCCCCTATTGGTTACTAGTTGTAAGATATAACATTTTACATCATGTTCTTACACCAATGATAAGAACTTGAGTTTAAAATGGGTAATAACCCCAGTTCCTGACTGTCAGGCAGCTTATAATGTGTTTTCTTTACATTCTTTCCTTTCAGATCCATCTTGGATCTCTATAAACCTGGGAATCCTGACCTGCATAGAGTGCTCAGGGATCCATCGAGAAATGGGTGTACATTATTCACGCATTCAGTCGCTTTCTCTAGACAAACTAGGCACTTCAGAATTGCTGGTAAGGATTTACAGTGATCAGCAGATGAGGAAAATAAATTCACACACTGTTTACTCTAGAAAGTTGTCATATTTAATGCATCCGTGTATCTTTTTTCACAGCATGACAATATCAGCAATTTCATATGGTCTTAACCACTACCTGCAGATTTATGGCTCTTTCTCTCTTTTGCGTTTTAGTTGGCGAGAAACATGGGGAATTCAGGTTTTAATGAAATTGTGGAGGCCAATCTCCCCAGTCCCTGTGTGAAGCCGTCAGCAGAGAGTGACATGTGAGTGATGAGCAGCCCTGTAATTGCTCTTCAAACGGCAGCCAAATGGTTCCAGCTCTTGGAGTCTCTGTGTCCCCATAGCACCCGGGTGTCTTTAGCATTTCCCATCGCATTCGTACCACTCAATTCCCCCTCAATCATTAGTTTTTTTCCCAGCAAAGGAGCACTCTTCACGACTGGGCCAGCTTTAACCTCTCTGTACACAATTAACCTGTCTGCAGATGGTGCAAAGCTTTTAAATTTGTTTTAGATTGATCAGTCTTCAAAGTAATTCGAAAGCTGAGGAACGTCCAAATTACTTTAACCTTCAAACTTACGTGGATGTCACAATCAATGGAAGGAAGCTGGGTTGTTTACACTACTCTTGCCAGCACTATTATTATACTCTTACACAGAGCCCTGAAATAGCATTCATATTTATAACATAACTTTATTAAAGATGTTATATAAGAGGAAGTGCTTATTCGCTCCAGTGTTTATTTATTAGGGCCCGAGCACTGCACTGCGAGGACCCTATTGGAATTGCTCCGTTTATTCCGGATTATCATTCTGCCATCACCGTCTGACAATATTGATTAAGAAATTAAGAATTTCCTTTCTAGACTTTCCATGTTTAAATATCAACACATTTTTAATATTTGACAGAATTGTGGAGGAATTGTTACTTTTGTGAAGAGATTAGCCAACCGTAAACATATATACACAACTGGTCAAACGTTATGGTTAAAATAACATTTTAAATATATTTTAGAAGCAATTTTATATATGTATACACTACCGCTCAAAAGTTTGGGATCAGTAAGACTTGTAATGTTTTTTAAGGAAGACTCTTATGCTCATCAAGACTGCATTTATTTGATCAAAAACAATAATACTGCAAAATGTTATTACAATATAAAATAACGGTTTTTATTTTAATATACTTTAAAATATAATTTATTCCTAGGATGCAAAGCTGAATTTTCATCAGTCTTAAGGGACTCACATGCTGATTTATTATTAGAATGATCAATGTTGGAAACAGATAGTTGGAAACATATTTTTTTGGAACCTGTGATTCTTTTTTTCAGGATTCTTTGATGAATAACAAGTTAAAAAGAACAGCATTTATTCAAAATATAAATCTTTTCTATGCTATCTAGTCTATGCTATCACTTTTTATTAATTTAACACATCCTTGGTGAATAAAAGTAATAATTTCTTTCAAAAAAGAAAGAATAAAAATGTATTGACCCCAAACTTTTGAAAAGTAGTGTATATTACTTTAAATAAATGCTGTTCTTTTGAACTTTTTATTCATCAAAGAATCCAGAAAAAAGTATCACAGGTTCCAAAATAATATTAAACAATACAACTGTTTCCAGCACTGATAATAAATTAGTATATTAGAATGATTTCTGAAGGATCATGTGACACTGAATACTGGAGTAGTGATGCAGAAACTTTCAGATTGATCACAGAAATAAATGAGATTTTTAATGTATATTAAAATAGAAGAACGTTGTTGTACATCGTAATAATGTTTCATTTTTTTCTGTATTTTTGATCAAATAAACGCAGCCTTGACGAGCATTAGAAACTTATTTAAAATACATAAAAAATCTTAATGAAACAACATTTGACTGGCAATATATATATATATATATATATATATGTATATATATATACTGTAGAAAGAGAGAGAGAGAATATGTAATCTATTTTAACATATTTTAAAATTGTATTTTTTATTCCTGTGATGGCAAAACCAAATTTTCAGCAGCCATTATTCCAGTCTTCAGTGTCACATGATCTTTTAGAAATCAATCTAATATGCTGATGAGGTGTTTAAAAACATTTCTTATAGTTATTAATGCTGAAAACAGTCAAGAGAGCAGCGTTTATTTGATATAGATATCTTTTGTAACATTATAAATATCAGTACTGTAACCCTCAAGCCATCCTAGGTGTATAGGACTTTATTCTTTCAGACAAATACATTATTATAAATACAATATTTTTAATACTTATATTAAAAAATGTGCTTGCTCTTCATATAATGGCAGTGAATGGCTGTTGAGACAATAGAAGTCCAGTAAAGTGCATCCATCCATCATGAAAAGTACTCCACGTGACTCCGGGGGGTTAAAAATTCCCCCTTAAGCGGCTTTTTGTGAACTATCCCTTGTGGAATACAATTATTAGTTTCTTTCAAGAAAAAAAAATATCTTACTGACTTCAAACCTTTGAACGGTAGCTGTAAGACTTAAAGGTGCAGTAACCAAATAGCCAGTGCAATTTTAAAAGTCGAAGAGAGGATGCACATTATTATGTAAAACTTAATAACAGCTGTTTTTGGTGCAAAACTCCTTGGATTTTTAATTAACATAACTGATTTGACTTGAGGCATCCACAAAAAATACATTGAAAGCATGGCCCCTTTAAGAGCTCTCGCAGCTGTTGTCTGCTGGTGTCTGTCTCAAGGCTGGATTTTTTCCTAATGGCAGTCTCTGTAGTGTTTCATCCTACATCTGTCCAACATGGTACCCGGAAAAAAAGCAGCGAGTTGCACTAATGAGAGCACCGGTTATGTCGTCTCTTACCATCTGTGGCTTGTAATGAGCTAGTAGACATTACAGACATGTTCATTTTTACAATTTGACTGGACAAAAAACCAAAACACATTTTATTGTTATTGTACATCTGTTAATTCACACTGCTATTTTTAATAACTAATAGAAGTTGTTTTTTGCAGGGCCATGCGTAAGGACTTCATACTCTCAAAGTATATGGAGTGGCAGTTTGCACAGCGTAGCGGCGGCTCACCAGAAACAAAACGCAAATATCTGCAGGACGCTGTGCGCAGTCGGGACGTCTTCATCCTCTTACAACTGTACGCTGAGAGAATGGACTTCAGCCTGCCACTGCCATGCCCCCTACAGGTCAGCAAACATGTCTTTACTCTAAAAAAAATGCTGGGTTACAAACAATCCAGCACTGGGTGAAATATGGACGAACCCAGCAACTAGGTTGTTTGACCCAGCGGTTGGGTTAAATGTTTAACCCAACATTCTGGGTAGTTTTATTAAACTCAACTATTGCTTAAAAACTACTATATTTCTTGCTTAAAATTAACCCAAAATAGGTTGGACATTAGGGCTGTCACTAACGATTATTTTGGTAATCTGTCGATTATTCTGTCGATAATTATAATTATTTTTTTGTAGTAATAAACATAGACCAATAAGTGAACAACAGCCTTTAAAATGACCTGAATACTTATATAATAGCAATGAAGCAATAATAATTAGTTCAAATAAAGTCTCAAAAGCAAGTAATCATTGGTTTTATTGAACAAAACTGTTAAAATACATATTGTACTATAAACAATAGAGCTAATGTTCATTACACATTATAACCAATCCCTCCAGAGGGCGCCAACGCCCTGACAGTTGTTTTTACACTTTACAGTTTAATATTGACTCAACAACATTTAATTCAAATGTCCACTGAATCTTTAATATTTGGTCATTTCTTAATGAAAGAAAAACTACAGCCACTGTAATTTCTTGAATATGTGGACATCAAAACATGAAAACTGAAGGTTTAAACTTTTATTTTGAAGTCGTGATGAACAGTTAGCATATTGAGAAGGCTAATGATGTATTCTCCTGTGTTTGCGTTGATTTATAAATTATTTACCTTGAAAATCTGATGAAATAATGCACGTTGCGTTCTGAGATGAATGTTATAATAAACCTAAACTCACAACAACATGCAGAGATGGAGTTTGAGACACTCCACACATGTAAATGATAACAGTTTTTGTGCATTAGCAGCATTGATTGTTAACAGAGCTGCTTTGTTTTGACAGGAAAAGGGGGAAACTGCACTACACCTAGCCGTCATTTTGTCTGACAGGACTTCACTCCATGTGGCTGACTTCCTGTTCCACAACTGGTCAGTTAGGAAAAAACAGCATTGTTATTCTAAAACAGATTCAGATATGGATTATCTTCATCATAACTGCTTCTGTTTCAGTAATAATCTGGATGCTCAGACTGTGAAGGGGAACACTGCTTTGCATTACTGCTGTCAGCACAACAAAACCGAGTGCCTTAAACTTCTTCTCAGAGCCAAGGCCAACACGCATATCAGTGAGTAAGGCCCTCAAATCCTAAAACCACAGAGACGTTTTTGCATTGAGCTGTTTCATGCTTGATCATTTGACTAGTAGTCTCTGTTGTAATATTAAAAATATTACACTCTTCAGCTTTAATATTAATTGATGCTTTATAGGGTTTTGTCAGCATCTTATCAGTCATTGTTAAAGGACTGAGGCTCATCGTGTTCTTTTGATGGCTGGTTTGGCTGTTGGCTAAGAGTTAATTACAAAGCAGGATGATCTTTGTGCTGATAATAATTGCTGTTCTGTGATAGAGAATGATAATGGAGAGACCGGACTGGACTTGGCACGCAGACTGAAGCACACGCTGTGCGAAGAGCTGGTGAGTCAAAGAGCTTTTCAGCAGTAACTTGTTAAAGCAAGTCTTTATTAGTAGGGTATTCATGTGGGTGTAACCTGTACATTTCACTTTTATTGTACCAAATGTTCAAAAGTGCTGTACACTTCAGCTACATCATGGTCATGGTCTATTCTTTTAATAGGGTTCAATTTCAATAGCTTTTCAGTCACTTGTGATTAATGGATAAGGATTTCTTTTAAAATCATTCACAGAGTGATAGCATTTACTCTGTTTACTCTAGAAATGTTAGTCATTTTTGGTCCCACTTTATATTAGGTAGCCTTAACTACTGTGTACTTACATCAAAACATAAGTACAATGTACTTATTGTGTTCATAATGTATTGCAAAACACTTTTGCTGCTGATGAGGTGGAATACAGGTAAGGTTAGAGACAGGTTTGGTGTATGGGTAGGTTTAAGGGTGGGTGTAAGGAATCTACAAATTAAGGCCCCGAGCACTTCTCCAAAATGAATCGCAGTTTTGAGGGCCTAAACATGCTCAAAAAAAAAAGATTAGCGCCACCTATAAAATTCAACAAAGTGCCTCTCGAGCTGTGTTTCACATACATGTTCGAAATTTGGTAGACACATTTTATTGATGCCCCAACAGTGTTTGGGCACATTACTTTAGTTACTAGTTACTTCTCACAAATAGTAACTGATTTAGTAACTGAGTTACATCATTATAAAAATAACTAATTACCAGGGAAATTAACTATTGTGTTACTTTTTAAAAAAAATTCAAATATGTCAACTTGGATGCCCCCAATATTAAATATGGTAAATGGGTAAAACATTGTACACTAATCTACGCTCTTTTTTCTTGTTTCTGCGTCATAATAACCAAAAAAAGTGCTTTTGTAAAATAAATAAACAGGGTGAGCTTTCTGCCGTCTCGGTCTTGGTCACGTCGAAAACAAATATTTTCTGATGAAGTAATCCATATGAGACCAACGTGAGCTTACCATATAAACTCATCTCTAATGATAAATAAATGCTAAACATCCATGTGAGATCTGTGGACATTACCTCCGTAAACAAATGTGAACATTCATCAAGTTAATCTCGGCTACTTTTCGATTCTGGGAAAAAAGACATGCTGAGAGGAATAAGTCAGAATTTATCTCAGAAGAAGAACGCAGCGCAAAAATTATAGTAATGCCACATTTTATTTTCAGTAACTGTAACAAGAGTTACAAGAGTAACAGTTTGATTACTTCTTACTGAAAGAAGTAATGCCATTAGTAACAGCGTTTATTTATAAAGCTGTTATTCCCATCACTGCACACCAATACCCACAAAAAAAGTCCCCAGTACAAAGTCCGAAACCCAACAGGAAGGCTGTTTTGAATTTTCTCTGCAAGTTTTGTGCCGTTTTTGCCATTTTTAGGCATTGTATTTAAACAAATTCCTCCTAGAGATTTAGTCAGATCAACACCAAATTTGGTCAGTGTAATGAAACAATGGAAAGTAATATATTTTTAATATAACAATATAAGAAATAAAGGTAGTATGGCTAGACAATTGTATTTCTAAACCATACACTAATTTTTTAAATGTTTTGGAAAGTCTCTTTTGCTCATCAAGGCTGAATTTATTAGATCAAAAATAGTAATATTGTGAAGTATTATTACAGTTATTTTCTATTTTTCCATTAATATTTATAATATATTTTAAAATAAAATTTATTCCTGTGAAGGTAAAGCTGAATTTTCAGCAGTCTTTATTCTAGTTTTCAGTGTCACATGATCCTTCAGAAATCACTCGGATATGCTAATTTGATTCTCAAGAAACATTACTGATTTTAATCAATGTTTATTTTTTTTTTAGATTTATTTTTGGGCTTTTTTATGCCTTTATTTGGACAGAATAGTGTAGATAAGACAGGAAAGCACTGGGTGAAGAGAGAGGGGAATGGGATCGGCAAAGGACCACGAGCCGGGATTCGAACTCGGGTCGCCGTGAGCGCAATTGCACTGTATGTCGGCGCACTAACCGCGAAGCTATTGGTGCCGACCTTATTTTTATTAATGTTGGAAAAAAAAAACGGTTTATTATGTAGTTATTTACAGGATAAAATGTTAAAAGACATCTTTTTGAATATCTTTACTACCCCTTTTTATTTAATGTATCCTTGCTGAATAAAAGTATTCAATATTTCTTTAGAAAATAAAACGTACTGACCCCAAACTTTTGGTTGGTAGTGTACATAATATTATTCAAAATGTAGTTATTTTAAAGATATCCGTCTGCTAAATTTAACATACAGTATGATTCATTGTTCTGCAATATTACCAGCTAATAATTCTATCCTAAAGGGCTGAAGGGAGAGGCTGATTTAAATCGCATTTAAATCTCAACTAATTATTTTGGCCTAGAGACATGTCTAGACTAATAAGAATAATTGTTTAAACGTATTCCAAGGAGTGTTACTACATACAAATACAAAATACCCCAGCAAACTTTACAAACTGATCATTAAAAATATATTATCCAGTAATTACAAACTGGATTGGTCAAAAAGTAATGATGTGTCATGTTCAGATCCACCAGTCACAGAACAACCAGTTCAACATGCACGTGCACGTGGAATATGAGTGGAGACTCCGGCAAGATGACCTTTATGAGAGTGATGATGACCTTGATGACAAGGTAGCAACATAAGAAGACTACACCTCCCATAACTCCCATAGACTTGAATATAGTGCCAATAAAGCATAATGCATAACACATTAAATGTTTGTGTCTTGCAGATGGGCCCTGTGAAGAAGGAGCGCTTAGGACGGCCTTTCAGCTTGTATCACAGTAGCTCCGTCTCTCACGGTGGGGGAGGAAGTAGCGGAGGGGGGTTGTTCAGTGTTGGTCGGAGGCTGGCAATGGCCCGGGGAGAAAACCGGAGGGAGGTATACGCCAGTCCCAACTCTCAGACACGCAGCCTCGACAGTCCCCCTCCGCCACCGCCTTCATCGCCCGCACCGCCACTGCCACCTAGGGTCAGAGGTGGGACACTTTTCTTGCCTTTTCTTAGCTTCTCTTCTACAGTCTTGTTTACTCTCCTCATGTCCTTTCCAGCTCCAAACATCCCCCCTCCTCCCCCTCCTATGAGCTCACCTGATGGCTGGACGTCCCATGAAGTGAGCAGCAGTAAGAAACGAACCCCTCCTCCCCCTCTTATCATCCGACACAAGCGTACATACTCCGAGCCTGCACCTCAGGTGCCCCCCAGTCCCCACTCGACACGGCAGGGACCAACAGGTACGTGATGATCCTGGAATGACGCTTATTAGATGGAGTTCAAAAATCCCACAAAAGGGCTAGAATTCTTTACATGGAAATTTCTGTAGTCAATATAGTTTTACTATAAGAAAGTTCATATGTTTTCTTCTTATGTTAAGGGGTTAGTTCTTTCCTGAATTAAAATTCCCTGATAATTTACTCACCCCCATGTCATCCAAGATGTTTAATTCTTTCTTTTTTCAGTCGAAAAGCAATGAAGGTTTTTGTGGAAAACATTCCAGGATTTTTGTCCATATAGTGGACTTCTATGGGGATCAACAAGTTGAAAGTCCAAATTGCAGTTTCAATGCAGCTTCAAAGGGCTCTACACATTACTAGCCAAGGAATAAGGGTCTTATCTAGTGAAATGATAGGTCATTTTCTAAAAAAATAAAAATAAAATAAACAAATAAAAAAAAAATATATATATATATATGTATATATATATATATATAAAATCCATGGTTACTATAGTTAAACCATGGTAATCACAAATGAACCATAGTCTAACCATGAGATGTGTAGTAAAACTATGTTGTAATTAAAACAGATTGTAATCAATCCGCCAAAAAAGCAAAAAACATGGTTACTATACTTTTACTGTAATAAACCATGGTTAATTTTGAAATTTTAAAAATGTGACTCATGACAATGCAATACCATGTTCAGTATTAGGATTTTTCTGTAAAGATATTGACATGATGTAATCATTATTGTACTGATTTTGACATTTAGGCAATTTAGAAAACATAGTTTTGTTAAATCTATAGTAGTTTAGCCATTTTAAGATAAAACAACACCTGGTCATAATGTGATACTTTAAATTGAACTTAAATAAAATTGTTACTGCAAATAGCATATAATGAGGTGGTTGTTTTGCAACAAGGTGGAGACAGTTCTACTCATAACAGTAATTTGGCTGAGATGCAAAGAGATATCATGGAAAATGAAGAGACTGAAAAGGAAAATGGAAATGAAGGTGCAGTTCAAGAGAGAGCCTTTTTCTTATTTTGCACAGCCAACAAGGTTTTAAACATTTATTTAAATGTGATGACCATACAAAAAAACAGGGTCTGTGGTTTCAGAAGGTGTTGTGGGTGTATCGGATGGCCTGGATGAATGTGAGGTTTCCTGGTCTAAAATTTTGTCCCAGTCTGGCCCTGTTCTACATGGTGGTTGTTCAGCCTTGATACATTCATTAGCTAACAAATTTGAAATGTAAGTTATTGGGTATTAATGTGGCAATATGATGTGAGGTCCAGTTACCAGCGTGACACTAAAACACTGTATTTTTTTTTACTTAAGTACATGTCTGGGCCCATACTTCTTTACTTTAACTTAAGTAAAATGTGTAGTCAGTACCTCTACTTTTTACCAAAGTATTTTTAAACATGAGTATCTGTACTTCTACTTGAGTGAAGGATGTGTGTACTTTTGCCATCTTTGTGCAAGATGAGCATTTGTGGTTAAAAAGTATATCAATTTTTATTTATTTTTAGAAAATGTCCATGTAAAGCCCTTTGAAGCTGCACCGAAACTGCAATTTGGACCTTCAACCTGCAGACCCCCATTGAAGTCCACTATATGGAGAAAAATCCTGAAATATTTTCTTAAAAATTCTTAATTTCTTTTTAACTGTAGAAAGAAAGACATCTTGGATCACATGGGGGAGAGTAAATTATTGGGAATTTTTATTTTGCAATGAGCTCATCCTTTAAGCTATAATAAAGTTATAAATATATTTATAACTTCTTAACATAAATAAATAATTTGGCAAATATATCAACTTATTACAAATGACTGAGAAGACACATAGTCATGTTTACAAGTTATAAAAATAAGTTTTCTTGCTTTCTTGTGTATAGATTATGGAGTACCTACAGGTCAGAGAAGCTTCGGTGGTCCAGACTCACCTTTCCAGAAGTGTGTGTAAGTGTTTTTTTGACTCACATATGCTGACCTCTCTTGGCTATTTGCTGGAATACCCAAAAAAACAACAGTATGTTTTAATTTAAAGCAGGCAAATAATCATTTAGCAGATTAAAGGTACTTAAGAAACTGTCAAATGTGCGGAAAAATTAACTTTGGCAAGTAAAGGAACAAATTACTTACACAATTACTTACTTGGCAGGTAGGTTTTTTGTTAAATACAAAGTTTTGAACTATAAACATCATAATTAAAAGTCTAATCAGATAATTGGGCAATTCCACAGAATTGGTGCAAACTGATGTCCCACAACCAAAAAACACTAAGACTCCTAAATAGATATTTTACCATATTTTTGTGTTACAAATTATGTAGGAAAAGTAATAGATTAATATATGTCAAGAGTGCAATTTAAAAAATCTACATCATAACATGAGTCCTGACCTTCGTCACAAAAGACTTGACGTTGCCTTTTTCCCTATCAGAATTTAGAAATCATAAAAAATTATATATCAGTGCAAAACTTAAAATCTCAAAGTTCATCGTTTGAAAGCCATTTTAAAATCAGACATTGCATTACCATGGAAAATGTACATCAAAATCATATCACAAAATGTTTTCATTGGATAATGCATTTTTATGTCTGTGTTCAAAAATGGGAGTGACAGTTAAATGGTTAAAAAGCATTGAAGTACTCAAATCTTAGATGTTTACTAAGATCCTTCTATTATCTATTTAAACCCACAATATTTAAAATATCAGTAAGCTCAATATATATAAAATCAGCATTTATTGGGTACTTTCAAATGACAGGTGGCTGTCCCAAACCCTAACCCCTAAATTTCAACTTTTGATAATGATATTGAAATATTATTTTTCCATTGTTATTTTTAACAGTATCTTTTTGATTCTTTTAAAAAGTTTCATATAAATTTATTTTAGATTTTCTTTGTAAACTGTGAAACTGTGAAACCGCATTTTCATATCACTACCGAAACAGTGTATGTTTTAGTCCAGTGGTTCTCAACTCCAGCCCTTGGGGCCACTGCTCTGCACACATTGTATGTTTCTGAATCTGACACACTCAGTTCAGTTCATAGATCTTTCTCCTAAAGAGCTGATGATTTAAATCAGAGCAGTGGGCCTCAAGGACTGGAGTTGAGAACCACTGTTTTAGTCCGTTGGCTAAGGCTGATTTTAATTACATGCCTAAATTTATAAACAGGAAATATTCCTGTGTCCCTCTCTCTCATAGCTACATGGTAAATAGATAGAGAGTCAAATATATCTAAAATTGTCACTACTGAAACAGTTCTAAAACATTTGGTGGAGTTTCGGTAGTGACATCTTTGTTTTTTGGGTGTTATGAAATTGTCACTTACATAACAGTCACGACAGAAACATGTCATCATTGTTTCAGTAGTGACAAAAGGGAGAACTGAATTTTTTGAATTTTGCCCTGATTTTCCCCTTGCGACAATCGGAGCAAAAATCTTGTTGAGCACCTCGATCGGTCCCGATGTTCGGCGCGGATTATCTGGTCATTTAAGATGTTCAAAGATCAAATCTTGCATCTGCCGATCTGCTGTCACACAAATCAGTCCGCCCCGATCATATCAAACATGTTTGATATTCAGGATTTTAAATCGGGATGATCACGGCTATGATTACGTCAGTACTTTCACAACAGCCAATGCGCGACCGCAAAACAGCTGCTGTACGGTCCGTTGGATAGTGAAGATGGAGGAAACTGCTAGCAGCTAGCTAACATATGTAAACATTAGTTACTGAAATGACGATCTGTTGCATAAGATCATGCGAGGCGTCTTAATAATATCTTGTAGTGTGATGCGCCACGGTTTTCACATCTTGTAGTGTGTGCATGTTTAAAATTTGAGGGAAGATAATCTGCAAAGATTCTCCTTATGTGTGCACTGCAACCAGATTTCATACTCTGTTAGGATTTTAAAAATCCTGTAGTGTTGATGTTATGATGTTATGTTTTTGGTTCAATGTATATTCAAACTAATGAATCCTTAGCTTTGAAATCAGTAAGATCAACTTTGTGCCTTTTACAAAGAAGAATTGGATTCAGAATATAACAAATCTCATAAATTACACTTGAAATATTGTTAAAAATGTAATTGTTATTGATTTACCTCTGAAAAAAATGTTAATAAAATATGAAAAAAATATATTTACAATGTAGATGTAAGCAAAATTTTAATAGGTCAATATAACCCTAATTAAATTATTATTACTGTGTTTCGCACAACTATTCCAAAACTTTCTGAAAATACAACATGAGAATTAACTGCACAATCACTAGAAATGTGTGCCTTGGATATTATACTTTTTTTTTTTTTTTAAACATTTTTTCAATACGTTTCCAACTCTGACTCATATACAAAACATCTACTAAAGAACCTGCTGCGCTACACAATGATTACATTTTTACAGTAACCTGCATTTGTTTTTATATACAATACAGTACAATATAGTTTACTGTGTTGTTAGTCACATATACTGATTGTAAGACTTTCTATTTCAGCTCAGGGTCTCCCAAATACACCATGTCCACTCTCAACTCCTTATCTGAGCTACCAGAACGAGGTAATTCCTTAACTGCCTAATTATCTTTCCACTCTTATTGTTTTAAGTAAAGTTGTTTTGCTTATCACGGCTCATGTTTATCGTTACAATGTGCTGTTGCTGTAATCTCTCTCAGCAGGCTTTCGAGCAGATGGGGAGAGCAGCTCATCTCACTTTCTCTACCAAACCCCACAGCCCGTCAGCAGTGGAGGACGACACACCCCGGGCCTGTCCCCCACCTCCCCGCGCTCCTTCAGCCTAGAGGCTAACGGAAGCTCCTCTTCCTCCGGCCACAATGCTCCTCACCCACTCCCCAGGAAAACTCTGGTGAGAACAAAAATTGTTCTTTCATAGCCATTAAAATTATTTTTGTCTCAGGTGTTTCCTCTGAAGTGCCTAATGGAGAAAACGAATTAGATCTACTTCATTGGTCTTTTCTTGCAAGAAAATCCAAGCTGGAATCTTAAGAAAAAAAAATGTTTTAATGTTTTTGTCATAGTTTCTCATGCTGCATTTACTTGATCAAAAATGCAGTAAAAACAGTAACATTGTCAAATATTGTTCTCTAAGATGAAATCTCAGCTCCTAGTACTCCAGTTTTTATTGTCACATGATCCTTTAGAAATCATTGTGTTTTGCTTCTAACTTTACCTTCAACAGCTGTTTTACATCAGTCAATTTACCAGCACCAAACCAGTTTAAACCAGCCTGTATCGTCATGGGAATTCATGCTGGTCTGAGCTGGTTTTCTCTGCAGGGTCTTCAGGAATGTTGTTCATAGACATAGAGTGATGCAAGGATTCCTCATACTTTTCCTCATACTTGTGGTCTCCCATCAACACATTATTTTAAAAGAAAATCAATATTGGTTAGAAGCCACATGATAAGAGTTTTTGCAACTTCTTGTTTTTGTGTTCAGAAGAAGTCGAAGCTGAAGCGTGTTAAAGCCATGTATGACTGTGTGGCGGATCATCACGATGAGCTCACCTTCAACGAGGGTGAGGTTCTGGTGGTAATCGGAGAGGAGGATGCTGATTGGTGGGTGAGTATAATAAAAAGAACAATTCATCTGAGATCAATTTCAAGGAGGGATTGAGAGACATGAAACTAGGAGATTCGTTTCCGGTCAATTGTAGAGCTTAGTAGCCATTATACGAAAAAACTGACCAGTTTTCAAGCAATCCAGAGAGCCATGTAATGTCAGTTTTGAGGCCAATCTGGACTAATCTGCCATGGGTCTCCTTGGGAATGTCTGATGTGTATTTAGTATTGAATCTATGAGGGAAAAAAGCTATGTGGATGAAATTATTATTAGAAACCGTCCTGTTTTGTACTTAAATTACACTGTCATACCTCAAGTTTTAAAACCGTTGTGTGCTATTTAATTGTAAGTGGCTAACAAATTGCTACCTAAGAATCAGTGTTGTTTTAGTATTATATACTATTATAGTATTTACTAATATTTTGAATTTTATACTTTCAGTTTTCATTTAAATTTTAGCTTAAATGTTAGTAAGTCATTTTGTTGTCTGCTTTTGTTATTTTTATTAGATTTAGTGTTTTCATATTGAAATATAGCTTTAATTTTTTTTTCCCAGTTTTGGTGATTTTATTACTTCAAACTTTTGGATTTATTTCAGTTATTTTCATTTTGTTCACAAATTTTAGTTTCAGATTTTTTTTTCATTTATGGTTATATTTTATTTTATATAGGGCCCTGTGAAATCTCCTTTTTTTTCCAAATTCATTTTTTTCCGTATGAATTTTTCTGGAATCCCTTTTTAGTTTCTCTAGACTTATTTGATAAATAAATTACATTTTATTAATCAAAAAGCATATCTAATTAATTAAAATTATGAAACGTAAACAATTTAACAGCAGTTTATTAAGAGTTTAACAAAAATAAAATTTTTAAAGCCCTATGAAATATGTTTTTTTTTTTTCTCAAATTCAGTTAGGTTTACCAAATTTGTGGTTTCCATTAATTTTAATGGTTTCATTAAATTTAATCATCAAAAGCATCTCTAAGTAATTGATTGTATTTAAAAATATTATTATTATTATTATTATTTTTTTTTTTTTTTTTTTTTTTTTTTAGAAATACTGTGTTGTGTATTTACATTTTTCTAGTAAATAAATTCTGGCAATTGTTTATTTTTATTATTATTTATTTATTTATTTTTTTGCTAAATATTCCTTAAAAAATAATGTTTTAATAATAATTTTATTATTAGTAGAAGTACTATCATTACATTAGGTCATATACAGTTGAAGTCAAAAGTTTACATACACCTTGCAGAATTTGCAAAATGTTAATTATTTTACCAAAATAAGAGGGATCATACAAATCATACAAAAAAATCTTTGAATTTGAAGATCAGGGTAAATTTAACTTATTTTGTCTTCTAGGAAACATTAAGTATCTTCTGTTGCTTTTGAAGGGCAGTACTAAATGAAGACAAATATGATATTTAGGCAAAATGCACACATCTTTATTCTGTTCAAAAGTTTTCACTCCCCAGCTCCTAATGCGTTGTTTTTTCTTTCTGAAGCATCAGTGAGTGTTTGAGTCCCTCAGTTGTTCTCATTGTGAAAAGATGGATCTCATAATCATACAGTCATTGTTGGAAAGAGTTCAAATACACAAAAATGCTGAAAAACCAAAGACTTTGTGGGACCTGAAGAAAAGCAAAAATTGACAGATAATGTACTCACCCCCTTGTCATCCAAGATGTTCATGTCTTTCTTTCTTCAGCTGTAAAGAAATTGTTTTTTTTTTGAGGGAAACATTTCAGGATTTTTCTCCATATAATGGACTGGTATGGTGCCAATTATAGTAACTGAATTAACAGCCGGCACTTTTTAATACAACACAAGGAAAAAAAAGATATTTTGAACAGTTTTCACAATGTGAAGGAATACTCAATATTCTGGTTTCCACTCAACCTCCGAAAATGAAGTGAAAGGACGGTTTGCAATTTTTTTTATTTCCAAAAGAAATAAAAGAAAAAAAGAAAAAGAAAAAAAAGAAAGTCTCACTGGTCCTTCAATTCCTTTGTACGTACGTGAAATCCTCAATTGTTAGTGTGTGTGTAAAGGCCTTTTATGTTATTTACTACCCAGGTAGTAGACATTTACATATTTGTGAATGATGAAATCATTCAACCGAAACTGATTAACAAGCGTCATTCACCAATTAATTAACTCAGTACGAGTATAAACCCTCTTTAAACATACAAAAATAGATTCTTAACTTCATATATAACTCTGATTGTTTTTTTATAACATAGATAAAGAAAGATGAATTTCTATAAATTCAAGTAATGCGTAAACAAGCAAAACTCACCAGAGTTCTCACAAAAGAAAAGTCGTAATCAAAAGACCGTTTTTCATCCCTCAGCAACAGGATGAGATTGAACCTTGTGCAATTGTTAACAATCTTAAGAAAGAGGATACACATTAAGATTGAGAAATACAACAAAATTGCTTAATCTTCTAGGACGGCATGCTAACCTCATGCGTTTTCAGCAGGCTTCTTCATCTGAGCTAAAAAAAACTAAAAACTATAGCGTTAACCGCCCTTAAGTGGCAAATCATAGAATTTCGCCAAAATACAAGACCTTCTTAGTGATATACAAATTAAAGGAAAACCAATTACATTTACTTTGCAAAGACTGGGTCGGTACTTCTGCAGCGATGTAAGATGATTTTGAAATGATTTTTGAAGTTGAGGGAGAAAATACGATCGAGTTTTTCGACATATCCTAACTGTCTTGAACCAAAATACACAGAGTTCAGGGAGAGTAAGACAAGATGAGCCTTTGAGATTAAAAAGTATTTAAATTGTATTTTTTAAATGAAAATAACCAATTGTTTCACTAGACCCTTCTTCCTCTGCTGGGATCATTTACAACCGCATTTGGGATCATTTGAAGCCGCATTTAAACTGCATTTAAGTTCAAAATCGGGGCACCACATCAGTCCATTATATGGAGAAAAAATCCTGAAAAGTTTAACTTAAAAAACACAATTTCTTTACGGCTGAAGAAAAAAAGACATGAACATCTTGGATGACAAGAGGGTGAGTACATTATCTGTCAATTTTTGTTCTGGAAGTGGACTTCTCCTTTAACTGTTCAGGACAAAGAAAGTTATTTTTATAAATTCAACTATTATTTTCTCTTGTGGACTATATGTAAACATCTTTTATGTGAAATATCTTATTCAGGTCAGGAAAAAAAAAACAAAAAAAACATGCATTTTGTAGTTTGTGCAGATTCTGCAAGGTGTATGTAAATGTTTTGACTTCAACTGTAATTTTGTCACAGTTTCTTCATGTTGAACCAAACTTTTATTTTTTTAGCAGGTTACATGCACAGAGAGAGTGAAAAAGCAGATGCGGTCATTAACATTGCTATTTAAATATGACAAGCTCATAACTCGTAAGACATGGGAAATACAGTGACAAATAGACTTTGCTTTTCCATTTGAAATTTGGCAGTCGTTGTGCATTCACGAGAGCGTAAACGTAAACGGTAATGCAAGACTTGCAATTGCATTTGGATTATGTCACTATTTATGCGTCCACATATGGAAAACGCAATTGAAAATACAATTTTTGTTCTTGTTAGCAGTAACAACACCAATAAGGACATAACAATATATGTTTTTTGTTTTCTTTTTAAACAAGGGGTTTAAAATTAACTTTTGAGTGACTTTTTAATTAATGTTGTAGGACAAATATATATAAATGTCTCCAGTTTGCTGTTTTTTACTTATAGATTCAAAAACCATTATAAAAAAACCCATAGGAGAATCCTGGCATAATCCATGGCATAAATATGGTTATTCTCATCTGACTTTGAGGGCTACAAACTGAACAGCTCTTTTGTGCGTCCTTGTTTAACATACCAGTAAATATAGTACATTTTAAAATTTTTAATTTCACACTGTATTTTCTGTTGTCTTTGGCTCTTTGAAGTATCCTTGGCATAAATGACTCAAATTCCTTGTTACGGTTAAAGATGGTTTTGATGAGGAAGCTGCAGGGTTCTTGTTAGCCTTTGACAGACCCATGCCGTGTGTGCAGATGAATCTTCCGATCCCATGGGAGCAGATGGAACTGATCAGAGCAAAGCTCTCAGGGTCCACGTTTTATTCTGCTCTGCCTCCATATCTGAGTCAGAGAGCCGCCCATACGTCTCCAGTGGGCTTGTCTAATATCCTCCAGATTCTTTCACAGAAAAATAGCCTCTGGATGGCCCATCAAAAGAAAACATCTCATGTAGATTCATAGAGAGGCACTTGGCATGCAGGAAAGAGCTTTTAAAGTGAAATGGATCCTGATTTGCATCTTATTTTAAACATCCTCACACATCCCACGCCTTTTGTGTCTGCATCATTCCCTTTTCATTAAGGACGCACAGCCCTGGTTCATAACATTGCTTCCTTTATTATATCCGCCCCCTCGTTTAATTGAATTTCACATCCTTCCTTTTGATGACTTTAACCAGCGTCAGTAATATCTCCCTTTCAGCACGGCTACATCGAGGGACAGCCAGACAGAACGGGCTTATTTCCAGCATCGTTTGTCTCCATGCTCGCTGAATGAAGCCGGCCAACGGAGCTGAAATCATAGCACGGTCGACTCTCCTGCCAAAGCACCCTGGGAAATGAGGGGCTTGAAGTCTACCCACAGAACCATCGGTAATGAAGAATCAGCATAACAAAGCAGCACTCACAGGCCCGTCTGCAGCGCCAAGAGAGATGGGATATGTGGAACACGTTGTGCTCTGCACAAAACTTCTCAGTTTGTGCTTCTTCAGGCCTCTCAGATTCGAGAATAATGCCTTCTGATCCATCCACAGCCTAACTGAACACACCGTACGCTCCTAAAAATGCTCCAAAAGCACACACCGCATGAACTGCATGTCGTTACATTGAACTGAACTCTCAAACATGTCAGATCACACAATTGTATGGAGATTGTGTTGCTATTCAAGAAATGGAGAACAGCTTTAAAGCAACTTTGCAGCAGGGTAACTGTTAAAGTGTAATTCATTCAGAAAGCAAATCAAGAAATGAATGAATTACGAACATTGCGTGTTTGGTGAATAGCGCAAAAATGCATCCGGGTTATATTTCACTTATGTTTTAAAGAAAAAAAAAATTTTTTATACCAAGAATTTTTGCTTTTTCAACATTTATCCACATTTCCCCCTATTCCCATTACTTTAATAAATACTGTAAACAGTAGTTTTTTAATGTAAAAGCAGGGAAAATACTACCATAATACAAGTATAAATACTTTAAAACAATATTTTTAGCAAAGTAAATAGAATTAGATTTTTCCACATTATAGCAACAATTTGGGAAGAAAAGTTCAAAAATATACACACTCGTTCAAAAGTTTGGGATCAGTAGGATTTTTAATGTTTTTTAAAGTCTCTTATGCTTGTCAAGGCTGTATTTATTTGATCAAAAATACAGAAAACAGTAATATTGTTAAATATTATTGCAATTTCTAATATTGGTTTCTTGTTTTAATATACTAAAATATAATTTCTGTGACGCAGTGCTGAATTTTCAGTATCATTACTCCAGTCATTATCACATGATCCTTCAGAAATCATTTGAATATGTGCTGCTTAATTATTATTATTTTTTTTTTTTGGAACCTGTGATTCTTTTTTCAGGATTCTTTGATGAATATAAAGTTAAAAAGAACAGCATTTACTCAAAATAAAATTATTTTCTAACAATATAAGTCTTTGCTATCACTTTTTATCAATTTAACATCCTTAGTGAATAAAAGAATTCATTTATTTAAAAAAAAGAAAGAATAAAAATCGACTGAGCCCAAACTTTTGAACAGCAGTGTAGGTTGTTACAACATATTTCTATTCTAAATAAATGCTGTTCTTTTTAACTTTATATTTTTTAAAGAATCCTAAAAAAAAAGTTTCTAAAAAAATATTTAGCAGCACAACTTTTTCAACACTGATAATAAATCAGCATATTTGAATGATTTCTGAAGGGTCACGCGACAGTGAAGACTGGAGTAATTATGCTGGAAATTCAGCTTGCGTCACAGGAATAAATTCTGTAATATTATTTTACATCGTAATAACATTTCACAGTTACACACAATGTCTTTCCTGTATTTTGATCACATAAAGCTTTAATAAGCATAAGAAACTTCTTTAAAAACATTAAAAATCATACTGATCCCAAACTTTTGAATGGCAATGTATATAGAAGTTGTAATAAAACGTTTGTTTTCTTTATGCTAAACTTTTTTGGACATGTTTGGGAACAGGGGATTATGAAATCACCCATTTTTTTTTTGTTCTATTGTTTACAAAACTACAGATGAAGTAATCACTGAGTAAATGGTTAAGTAAGTGGTTTATTGAAATCAGACCACAGATGAATCACAGGTTTACACAAAACATCATAATCATAGAAGCTTACAAAGATGTGCACACACCACGCAATTTGGCCATTACAATGGGATCAAACCATCACATTCAGCTGGACAGTCTTTGAACGTACTAACTCCTTAAAGTGCTTAGAGTGTAGAAAACTACTTGTGGTAGAAGACATTTTTTTTTCAAACCATGTCACACCCAGGGAATATTAAATTTGCGGTCACATGTTGTTTGAGAATATGACTAGTAAACAAAACCATAAAAACTCTTTTGGCCACAGCTTTTCTTGACGTTACTCCTCAATATCTCGGACTCCTCCTAAATAATTATTCCAGCAGGGAGGCCAATTGGTGAGCTGTTTCTCTATTTCCAACAGAGGACCTTACATACACCAACATGTATTAAAAATTGAGGTTGTGGTTTCAGCTTTCACTTTTAATTTGTTAAAGAACCTGAATAGAAAACTAGAGTATTGTGAGATATTTATGTCCTGTGTATCTCATTAAAAAAAGGCTTGTATGTTCTTCTGTATTTTTTATTTATGCAACAATATCAGATATTATTTTTAATACTGTCTGAATGCTTCAAGCTGTGACTTTTGAATTTAATTAATTTTTAATTGTTTATGCTTTGGTTCTGTTTCTAAATAGATTGTTAAAACAAACTCGCATGTCAGTTTCTTTCTGAAATTATGTCTTTTAGTGTTCCGAATTTCTGACTGTTCTCCATGCAAACGCTGTAAACTGTAAACCCACTGACTAACATGAAGCAAATCCAAAGGCCAAATACATTTGAAAACACAACGACAGCTTGAAAACACTTGGCAACGAACATAGAAATTGCAGCTCAAGTTTCAACCTTGTCACAGTCCTTAAAACAGTTCACAATAATGCAAACTAGGAAGGGAAAAACCACAGAGCATCTAGAACTATAAAAATACAGAGCTCAGTTGTAATTCAGGAGGAGAAAAGGAAGATAAATTAAAGATGTATGAAAATACAACATGTGCTCTATCCAGAACTGTAAATCACAAGACAGGTTGTTGTACGAGTGCCACTGAGGACATTCTCTAGGGACGGCTTTGGTCTAAAGGTATACAATGATATTAAACACGTAACGCATAAACACGCTCCCACAGCATACAACACACTCAACTAGAATCTAGAATGTGTTTTCACAGCTCTATGTGACAAACCTTACAGCATGTGGTTTGGCTATATTTAGCAGATTTCAAACCTAGAAAAGTACTTCAAAAAAAAATCAACACAGGAAATGTGTGGTGACTTGAACTAGGTCAGTGTATCTCTGTAATTGTCTGAGGTGAAATTATGAAAAACATTAATGAACGTCTCAATATGCTATTTAAACTAATTCTGACTTTAAAAAAATGTTTATTGCTTATTTGATTTTTTGAAAGCTAAACTCTAAAAAAAAAAAAAAAAAAAAAAAACTCAACTCAGCTTGTTGGGTCATTTTTAATATTTTTTACCCACACTGTAAAAAATAAAAATCACAATTTGTTGAGTCAACTTAAAATAATTTGTTACCCTGCTGGCTTAAAATTTTAAGTTCAGTCAACTAAAATAAGTTTAGTCAACTTGAAATGTTAGGTTGTACTAAGTAACAACTTAGATATTTGTGTTTGGTAAACTTAACAGATGGGTAAGTAACCCAGCTGCCTTAAAATTTTAAGTTGATTCAACTCAAATATCTAAGTTGTCACTTAGTATAATTTAACATTTCAAGTTGAATAAACTTTTTTTGAGTTGACTGAACTTAAAATTTTAAGGCAGCCAGGTTACAAATTATTTTAAGTTGACTCAACAAATTGTTTTTTACAGTGCAGGTAGTTTTTCTGTAACTCTTCTGATGAAACCTACCCAGCGCTGGGTCCGTGTAACCCAATGTTGGGAAGTCATTTTGTGTTCTGTCCTGAAAGAAAACTGACTGACGGGAAACTTCCTGAATGAAGTGAAGGTATGTATTACATTGTATTCCTATCAAATTATTACTGTATAAATAGAAAACGTCTGAAGTCTCCCATATTACCTTTCATGTCATAGCTAACGTCTGCTTGGAACGCCAGCCTTCTACAAACGCAGCATTCACCGATTCAAAGCGAACGATGTGCCGGCGCCACAATGGAAGTTTTACCTCCCGCCAAACGAATGCGCGACCAGGGCTAAAACACGATTTTAAAACACGTTTCCGTGTTTTCTGTGTTTGACTACAACAGGGGCCCTACTGATAGTGTTGCTGTGGTCACGCTATACGTTTGACGGGCTGAAACTTAAACAGAAGTTGACAGAAAATTTGGCATGAGGTAAAGCTGTTTTTGACACTTTTTGTCTTATTTGTCTTATGTAGTTTTTCAAACATGAATACAAGTCATTTAATAAAGTGGAATAGCTTACTGATAACCCACAGATTCTTATTAGCTACTCGCTTGCTGCTCCTGTCATGTCCTAAAACCTTTTATATATATATATATATATATATATATATATATATATATGTGTGTGTGTATGTATGTATGTATGTATGTATATATATATATATATATATATATATATAAATGAAAAACAAATTTAAAATGAAAAACATTCAATAGTGTTTTCACAACAGTCAGCCATGTAAACAGTGCCACTGAACTGAAGGAAGCTCTAATATTTTGCTGATTATTGCTACTGAAAATGGTCAATTATTGTCATGTTTTGGGCTGTACTAATCAGTCGGACCTGGAAAAACATTTGGAGTACTATAGACTGTCAAAAGTTATAACAAATCAAAAAACAAGTGCAAAAAAATTGTCTGACGAACTAAAGGCATTTGTGATTGGCCATACTGAACCAGGATTTCCATGTCAAGAATCTTGACAACATTCCTAATATGTGAAATATTAGGTTAATATCTTGATTAATACTCCTTGTATATATCTTTACCACCCATTAACTTTAGTTTGTCAAAATATTGCACCCTTTCCTGCTTACTAAGTCCTTCTCCATATTATTTAACAGCTTCCACACATTTTTTCCATGGTTTAGACAGCATAAATGATCAGAACCACATATACAGCAGTAATCCAATCTGCGCAATCCATGGCCGTGCATCCGGGTAACTGACCAAATAGTGATTTTAGAGTTAATTTTTAATTTTAGAACAGATTAATAAAATAGGTTGACTGACCCAGCACTATGTCAAAACTTATGTAAAAAAAACCCAACAAGATAGGTCTAAATAGCATGTGTCCAATAATCATCCAGCGCCAAAGCTGAAATGTTTGTTTTTAACCCAGCATTTTTAAGAGTGTAAAATCCACAAACATATAATTCTAAAAAGCTTTAATGCACTGTAGGTTGAAGTTAAAAGTCAACATGAAATTTAAACTGACCTCATGTACTTTAGTTCACCCGAAAATAAAATTAAGATCATCGGTTTCTCACCCTCTTTAAAAATATATTTAAAACGTAAAACTTTTTTGCTGATTAAATGAAAGTCAATGGTGTCCAATGTTGTTTGAACCCCAAAATAATATCATCTGTGTCGCAAACGAAAAAAGGTAGTTATTTTTGGGTGAACTATCCCTTTAATTCTGGTCTCATTGTGATTATCACGTGCTATGTCTTCATAATCTTTTTTAAAATTTAACAACTAGCTCTGCCTCTGTGAAACACCTTTTCAGTTGACGGTCCACTGTGGTATTTAACACTTTTCATGAGCCAATCAATTACCAATGGATAATATCAAGCCCCGCCCCTTTCTCATCTAATATTATGTTGCACTAAAAAAAAGGTGGGTTGCAAATGCTGCTTCATGTTGACTTTAAGGCTTAAATGCCCTGAAAACTGCCTGCAAGTGAGTGGTGCTGATGATCAACATCTTTCTTGCAGTGTGGGCACCATTGTTGATTGTACAACTAGTTGCAAATTTGCAGTGCAGACACCGCATGAGGCAAGTTAGAACAGTTGAGAAAAGGCTCAGATCAAGCCGTTTTGCTTACTGTTTGTCTTTAAAGTTTCAATGCCCGGAGATAAGGCAACATCTGTCTTTTTCTTTAGGCACGTAGCAAGTAAAATGCTGTGAGAGAACAGAAAGAGTTCGTTTGGTCTTAGGACTACAGCTTGATGTCTGTGGGTTTGGTTCAGTGCAGTTCACAGTGGTCAATTAATGGTAGGGTGGATCTCAGATCTGCGTCTCTTTGGCATCCGTACGTCTGCTGCACGTCCTTGCCCTGCGTTTGCATGGCTGTGAGCTAAGTCAATGAAGGCCACAATTACAGGCTCATGTGTAGAGTTTGATTTTGCGGTTTTTGTCAAGCTTCTGAATGATCTCGGTCTCAAAGTCTGCGTTGTGGACGCCCGTTTTTCGAAAGGCACCGGCGTATCTGTTGTTTTCCCAATAGTGGTGCCAGTTTCCTTGCTTGTCCGCCCCGTATCCAAACACTGACACCTGTTGGGATTAAACATCGTAATTAAAAATAGTCTGGTGATGCAGAAATTATTGTCTTGGCTGTAAATGCAAGTACAAACCTCGTCACAGAGATGCAAAGCAAATATAATGGCTACTATCCCGGTGGACGGATACCTTCCATGACGCTCTGTCCACTTGTCATGTGTGTACCAAAAGAAGGCTGGGTTTACAACCATCACCTGGACGGCATACAAGGGAGGATGAGTTAGGCTTAACAGATGGATGCATTTATGGATTTACAAGCTTTGGCTTGATTAAAACTCACCTTGTCTTTATCAGCTTTCACTCGATTTTTTACTCTCATGTATGTCCTGTTTGGGATATACAAAGAGATTTAGCAAAGAGTGATTTTACGTCAAATCTATGTTGCACAATTTGATTTTGACATACATTCTGATCTCTCCTGTGGAAAGGGCGCTGGACAACCACTGCAAGTCCTTCAGTTTAAAGGGAAGAAGGACGAGATGAACACCAGGTTTCAGATCGCTCGCACTCTCTGGGTACATGAAGTGGTGGGTGGTTCGGTTACCAACATCCTTTTCAAAACCCACAGTTACAGCCTTATTCATTCTGTGGGACGTTGTGGTAGAAATGCATTAGTAAAAAAAAAAAACAAAAAAAAAAACTCCTGCACTTATTGGTTATGTTACTCCAAAAAAAGCTGAATCATTTTCATTGATTTGTTCAGGTTATACTTTTAAATCAACATTAATCAGCAGTAAAGGAGAAGTTCACTTTCAGAATAAAAATTTCCTGATAATTTATTCACCCCCATATCATCCAAGATGTTCATGTCTGTCTTTCTTCAACCAATGGTGGCCAACAGGTTAAAGGTCCAAATTTCAGTTTCAGCACAGCTTCAAAGGACTCTACACGATCCCAGCCAAGGAACAAGGGTCTTATCTAGCAAAATTAATGGTAATATTCTTTACAAAATTAGTATTTGTATACTTTTTAACCACAAATGCTCGCCTCGCACTAGCTCAACTTATGCGTTATGTAATCATGTTTAAAACATCATGTGCGGTTAGTTTTTTGTCTGTATTTGTTTCAAAAAGGTAGGGTAGGGCAAAAAACTCCTTTTTGTAAAGGGCATTTGACTTTCTTTGCACGTTTGTTTTGTAAACACTGGGTTGGTACTTCCGCCTAAATCACGCGTGACCTTTCCAACATCATTACGTACTGTAATGCGCAAGGAAAGGCTGGTGCAAGATGAGCATTTGTGGCAAAAAAGTATATACTTTTTTAATGTTTTAAGAAAATGACATATTGTTTCACGAGATAAGACACTTATTCCTCGAATGGGATCATGTGGAGCCTTTAGAAATTGCAAATTGATTCTTTGACTTGCAGCACGTAGACAAAAAAAAAAAAATCTTTCAAATATTTAGCAAGATCTCTTTTTTTGTTGTAATCGATGCGTTTTAATTTAAGGGGGGTTATCTTTTTATAAGTTTAGACCAGACATACAGAAAACAGACCTGATAACAACTGGATGGGAATCTATCAAGGCTCCATATTTGGACTTCAACAGATTCCCTGAGTTTCCTACAACTGCACACTTCCGGCACAGGTTCTGCCGTGGTGTTTTATCCTCAGTTGGAGGGGAAATGACCTTAAACATCTTCTTGATGACATCCTTGATCGTTCCATTAGATGCCTGCAAAGACTATACAAAACAATATCATAAATGAAACGTATAAAGCTTAACCTCTGAATGTCAAGCTACTAATCTAAACATGTTTAACCTTGTAACTGTCACCTGTCCACTCAGAGGGACGCTTAAGTTTACTTCACTACATTACAATTAAATCCTATTCTAATTATGACAAACTATACATCGTTAGAAAGGACCAAGACTACTAAATAGATATTTTACCACCGTTTTTGTTACAAATTATGTAGGAACAGTGATTTTTGAATTTATGACAAGAGTGCACCTCAAAAATTTACATCATAACAGGAGTTCTGACCTTTGTCATTTTCGTTGCCTTTTCCCCTAACATGTTTTAGTTGAAAGTGACATTAACTATAATAATAAAATAAAATAATGACGAACAGTGAAAACAGTATTATTGCACTTTATTAATTTTTTAATAAAAATAACCCAAATAATAAAATATGATAATACTATTACATTTCAAAATAAAAAGTAAGTATTAACTAAAAATACAATTAATTGTACACTTAAAAATATGATGCTAATATTCACGTTTTCTTTTTTATATAAATGTATTATTTTCAAACCTAATATCAGCAAACTTTTATTTGTGCAGGCTGCTAGCCAGTAAGTATATGCACTGTTGGTTTTAGTGCTGCTAAGTGAATCAGCAAATGAAATGTCAGACTGTTGCATTTAGGTCTGAAACCGGCAACACATAGCCTATATTTATGCGTTCAGTTCAAATGGAAATCTTATACAGTAATACAGTTAGTCGATCTAAAACAGTGATTATGCATTAACAGCTGTCAGCTGGTATGCGAATGAGCGTTCTGAACTGAATGTAACCTTCCTGTTGACTTGCCATATAATATGTTATAATATATTATATATATATATATATATATATAATATATATAATACATACATACACACACACATAGATAGATAGATGCATCAAAATGCATAAATAACCATTTTATCATCGCATGACAGCCTTCTGAATCATAATAGAATCATGAGGTGCTTAGAGATTTCACCCCTAGAAAATGCTGCCCAACGTTTCTTATGCCTTGCGGAAATTCAAGATGCTTGAGGCACACCAAAGTCAAGCTTATCCGAGTGCGCTCTCATATCCAGTAAAAGCCTGAAAGCCTTTAATTAGGCTAAATTAAACCTTACTGAAACACATGGCCGGGCCGAAGGGCCTATTTGTGCCCTTGTTCCCTAGAGAGAATTACTTTTTTGTTTAAGGAAACCAGATAACGACTGCAGCTCTGGGGATCCACCGCCATCGCGCTAATGATGTTTGGCAAACAGATATGATGGTAGTAAGCGAGCTTGAGAGGGTCTGGAATGAACACACCAGCTGTTGTCTTTCCCTGACGTGTCCATGTGCCAGAAAGGGGAAATGATATCTACAGCTATGATGATATGACTTTAGAGGCATGCCTGAGAATCCCAAGAGCTATTCTGTCTCTTAGAGAGGCCAATGGCTGTCTAAAGACTAGTAAATGAATCTAGAAACAAACCCAACATTAACTGTCCTACTCACTGCAGAAATTGGAAAACTTAATCTGCTTTTTTTTTTCTTTTCAGTTTTCATCGTTTTTTTGTCCAGTGATCACGTATTTATCTGATCATCAGTGCGCAAAGGTTTTGCAAAGTTTGTGTAAAATTGTGCTGGGCAACATACCAGTTTAAACAGTAAATGGTTTGAATTATGCGAAAGTATGCATTTTTTTAAAAACGGCATAATTTTGCATAATTCAAACCGTTTACGTAGAAGTGTCTGTTAACTGCATACACTTCTGACTAATGGTTGGAAAACTTTTAGAACTATAAATAACACACAATTAGCTCTTTAACTGGGCAAATAAACCAACTGTAAAAACAGCTGTTAAAGGAACACTCCACTTTTTTGAAAATAGGCTCATTTCCCAACTCCCCTAAAGTTAAACAGTTGAGTTTTACCGTTTTCGTTTAGCATAGCTTAGCATAGATCATTCAATCTGATTAGACCGATAGCATCTCGCTCAATATTTTTCCTATTTAAAATTTGACTCTTCTGTAGTTTTAAATAGGAAAAATATAGAAACTCAACAGACTCAATGATCTATGCTAAACTATGCTAAAAGTGCTACCGCCAGACCGGGAGATCAGCTGAATGGATTTGAAACAGTAAAACTCAACTGTTTAACTTGGGGAGTTGGAAAATGAGCCGGTTTTCAAAAAAGTGGAGTGTTCCTTTAACAGAAGCCACTGAGACACTAAAGACGAATGCAAAGAGGAGAAAAAACTGTAGCAGGCAGTTCAAGATCTCTGTTCACAATACGCAAAACATTGGAAGAAAATTCTAAATACTAAACTAGGGGTGAGGGGTGTAATATGAATGTAGAACTGAGGGAAACTGACTGTCTTCAGAAAAGTTTAGGAAAATGTGTTCTCTTTTTATCTTACCTCCATGAACTGCACATTAATGTAGTATTTAAACGCACAGGGCTGTTTTGTTTACAGCAATAAACAAGAATCACCGCTGTTCCATATTATATAAACAGTTGAAGTCAAAAGTTTACATACACCTTGCAGAATCTGCAAAATGTTACTTATTTTACCAAAATAAGAGGGATCATACAAAGTTTTTTTATTTAGTACTGACTTGAATAAGACATTTCACATAAAAGATGTTTACATATAGTCCACATGAGAAAATAATAGTTTAATTTATAAAAAATACCCCGTTCAAAAGTTTACATACACTTGATTCTTAATACTGTGTTGTTACCTGAATGTATTTAAACCCTTTCCAACAATGTGTGTATGATTTTGAGATCTATCTTTTCACACTGAGGACAACTGAGGGACTCATATGCAACTATTACAGAAGGTTCAAACGCTCACTGATGCTTCAGAAGGAAGCATGATGCATTAAGAGCCGGGGGTGAAAACTTTTTGAATTTGAAGATCAGGGTAAATTTAACTTATTTTCTCTTGTGGGGAAACATGTAAGTATCTTCTGTAGCTTCTGAAGGGCAGCACTAAATGAAAAAAATATATTTATGCAAAATAAGAAAAATGTACACTGAAGGCTGAAGGATTTTTCTGAAGAACAGCGGGCAGTTTAACTGTTCAGGACAAACAGGACTTATGAACAACTATCACTAAACAAAAAAACACAACTGTGGATCATTCAGGTAACAACACAGTATTAAGAATCAAGTGTATGTAAACTTTTGAATGCTGTCATTTTTATAAATTCAGCTATTATTTTCTCTTGTGGACTATATATAAACACCTTTTATGTGAAATATCTTATTCAGGTCAGTACTAAAAAAAAAAAAAAATCGCGCTGGTGGAAACAACATGAAACTTTATTTTGCTTTCACTTTCAAGACCGGCTCCGTTTAGTGTCTCGGCAGCAGCGCGCCTTCAGTGCAGCTGGAACAGTTCCGCGTTCATGCTAAAGCCGCAAAGCACTGGCTCATGTTTGTTTTCTTTATTTTATAGAACAGTTTGCAAAGTTTTGTTGATATTGTGAGCGCACACAAATAAAAGTAGACCCTTTACAGTTTGGAATGATGCATTATTTTTACTTTTATCAGCAAAAATGACGGAATATTTAAAATGGTTTTCACTGAAAAAAATGCAAGTGATCGCGCTGGCGCCTCCATATTCTGCAAAGCGGCTTTAGCTTGCACACTCCTCTGACTGGAAATGTGCCTAATAGCACACATGTATCTAGGTTTAATGTTTTAACCAACATTGTTTTATACTTGAATTGTTTTATATCTCTAGCTATTTTATTTTAGGCAAGTCGTGATGATTTGAGAAGGTAAAATTGATCAAACAGACTATGATCGGTCTTCTGCTGGCCACTTTCAGCATATGATCCATCATAAACATTGCACCGTATAAAACGAAGGTTTCATACAAATTCTGAATGGATTATAGCCTAGAACAGGGGTGGTGAACTCCGGTCCTGGAGAGCCGCAGCCCTGCAGAGTTCAGCTCCAACCCTAATTAAAACTCACCTGCCTGTTGCTTTCTAGTAACCCTTCAGACCTTAATTAGCTTGTTCAGGTGCGTTTGATTTGGGTTGAAGCAAAACTATGCAGGGCTGCGGCTCTCCAGGACCGACGTTCGCCACCCCTGGCCTAGAAAGTGTGCAAAGCTCGCCCACTTTATCATCACGTAAAAGTGCCACTCATCTCAGTTCATCGCGATCTCACAAGTTCTGTTATAATTAAAGGAAGCTCTACACAATGAATCCCTTATTTTACATAGCGTCTGCGCTTAGTCAGTCATGAGATGATTCATGAGTGCGCAAAACTGCACTTGAAAAAAAACGATCCGGCGCTTCCAAAGGTGAGTGAATTCTGACAAACTAAAACGCTTCTTGTTGGCCATTGCATTAAAGAAATCAGCAGATATATCTGCATTCCTCAGCGCTGCAGAAACACGTTGCATAGTTTACCAGATCTTCAGTTGCTTTTGCTTTCGTTTGAGGGTATTTAGCACCGTCTAGTACCTCCGTACAACCGGGCCCGGGCATAGCAAACTGCTCCAATTGCAGCGTGGCTGACAACGGGGATGACTAACCATCTATACCATCCATATAATATATATATATATACACACACTTACATACACACACAGTCATGTGAAAAAGTTAGGACATCCTATTGAATTCCATGGTTTTCTGTATCAGGACATGATAAAAAATTATCTGGTCCTTGACAGGTCTTAAAATTTGGGAAATAAATCCTCAGATAAACATCATCACATGACATATCACACAGTGTCATTATTTATTTAACAAAAATAAAGCCAAGATGGAAAAGCCATGTGTGACAAAGTTAGGACACCCTGTAATTCAACTGCCTGTAGATCTACTTTTAGCAGCAATAACTTGAAGCATTCATTTTCTGTGTGACTTTCACTGTGTGAAATTTGGATCACTCTCCTTTTCAACGTTGCTCTAGTTTATTGAGGTTTGTGGGCATTTGTTTATGCACAGCTCTCACCACAGCATTTGAGTCAGGATGAGCTCTGGACTTTGACTGGGCTATTGCAACCTTGATTCTTTTCTTTTCAACCATTCTGTTGTACATTTGCTGGTGTGTTTGGGATCATTGTCCTGTTGCATGACCCAGTTTTGGCCCAACTTTAGATATTGGACAGATGCCCTCACATCTGACCCTAGAATACTTTGATATACAGAGAAGTTCATGGCCAACTCAATGACTGTGAGGTGCCCAGGTACTGTGGCTACAAAACAAGCCCAAAATTATCAGCCCTCCTCCAGCATGCTTGTCTTATAAAATGAGATGTTTGTGATGATATGCTCTTTAGGTTTTCACCAAACTTGATGCTGTACATTATGGCCAAACATCTCCACTTCGGTCTCGTCTGTTCAAAGGACATTATTGTAGAAGACTTGTGTTTTGTTCAGATGCAACTTTGCATCTAAACTGTGCTACAATGGGGGTTTTTTTTAAAGATAGAAGAAGCTTTCTTCTGTCAAGCCTTCCAAACATGCCATTTTTGTCCCATATTTTTCTAATGGTATGGTCATGAATTTTATCATTTAACATGTTAACTGAGGCCTATAGAGTTTGAGGTGTAGTTCTTGGGTTGTCCGCCATTTCTCTGAGCTTTACACTGTCTGATGTTGATCTTTCTGGGACGTCCATTCCTGGAAGGAGATGTGTCTGTTTAAATGTCTTCCACTTGTGAATAAACTTCAAATTGTTTGTCTCAGATTGATGGCAGCAACAATTGGTTCTCTAAGATGATTGCTGATGTCTTACCTCCGTGGCATTGTGTTAACACACACCTGAGGTGCCCAGACTTGCTGATGATCATTTAATCAAAGGTATTTAATTAGCAGTGCTTGACTGTTATTTACCCTCTTAATTCCAATGTTAACAGTAAGGGTGTCCTAACTTTGTCACAAATTTTGGCTTTATTTTTGTTCAGTAAATAATGATACTGTGCAATTTGTCATGTTGTTGTTTTAAAAAATATAAAAAAAAAAATATTTTCTCAAATGATCGTTCATGAGTAGGTTATGCAGTAATATAGTCAGTTTTATCACTGCTCAATTTACACGTCAGTGAAGACGTAGGCCAGCTGCCACATCAGTACCATTTTAGTGAGAAAATGGATGTGAAAACAACTACTTCAAATTTACTATTAATATTGGGAATCAGGATGTGGTTTAATAGTAGGTGGCCACAGCACTGCAATTTATTCATTGTGCGTTAACGTGTTATTCAACATGCAAACAATCTATTTTCTAAATGTAAGTTACTGCTGTAAACTATTCATCCATATGTTACAATGGAATGTAAACCACCATATGGAATAAATCATATATCGCTACTTCCGTTGAAAACAGATGCTTTAAACACTGTGCCACAATGCAATCCATTCTATAATGTACTGCATTACAAAAATGTGTTTGAATTATCATTTGGGGGCAAACATTGTGATATGTGATTGAGATGTGTCATGAAAATGACTGACAGCCTTAGACTAACTAAATGCAGAACTTAGGACAACAGTAGGCCACTTACCAGCCACCACTTCAGCGAAGGCGCATCTATGTCTTCATTTCTGCCAGTGAGGTAAGGTTGCTGTTTCTTATCATAGCGCTGATCAAACCACTTCGACGCACCCGTGTCTGCTACACAGGACGGACACCTACAGGAAATACCTCGTCCTGGCTCTGTGACTGTGTGTAATCGTGTCTGGTTCTTCATTAGTATCTTGACATTGTGATGAGCGAGTAAATACGAGATGAGCACCACGTTGGCCTTCTGAAGAAGGTAAGCAGCTATCAATAAAAACAAAATAGTGCCTAGCACAGTGCCTAAGTACAGTTTTCTCCTCAATATCATGGTTAAGGCAGACTAAACTTCTGGGTGAATTTTCCAGAGGAAAAGATTTAAAGAAACCACCGCAGTAACAGGAATTCACTTCTGGCGTGGCTTTTTCCTGCCAAATGGATTGTGGCTTTTATGGTCTACGATGAGTTGCTTTACAAAACAAAATGGCCTCTGAGGTGGAAAATGACAGGATTTTCAATCTGTGATTGTCCATTATGGCCTTGTTCTATCTGTCCATTCTGTCATGATTTTGCACAAGGACTCATAGTGGAACATGCTAAAAACAGACAGACATGCTGTTTCTCTGTATAGTGAAGGAAATGAGTCGGAGGCAGTGAAGCTTCACTTCCTGTCTGTACAGCTCAATATGAGCTCTGCTCATATTTCATTCTGCATTCGTCTCAAAGAACCACTTGCTGCTGCCAAAGCTCCATGTTCCTGAAAAATACAGAAGAACAACATTTAGAAAGAGTTTTTCATTATTTCATTATCTGATTCACAAATTAATTACTTTTCAAAACTGGTCTAAATAACTCATTCGCAAATCATATTTTGTTTAGTGCTGTCAGTTGATTAAAAAATAAACAAAAAACAAATTAACTGCACATCTTCCTGAAATTAATCAATATTAAAGTTTTTAAATATACTTTTATATTGCAATAATTTCACATTCAATCTTCAATTTAATGCAGATACAACAATATATTTTTAATATTTGTTAAATTTTTTTAGGACTGAAGGTGTGTATCACTGATAGCAATATAACTAATGTCTCTAGGAATTAAGTTTTTTTTCCCGTAATATTTAATCATTGACTATAGACCAATTCAGAGTAGACGTCACAGTTATGTCACTTGCAGCTGCGGGCGCATAGTGGTTGCAGAAAAACACTGGCAACAAAAGGAGGTAAACAGATAAAATCTAAATCTAAATAAAAGAAAAAAATATTTTTGTGCCTTTTGATGTCAAAATCAGAATGCAAATCATTTTTATAGAATGCTATCGTGAAAGACGCCACTTGAAGCTAAACGCATGTTTAAATGGACAGACTATGGATGAAAACTGCTATGATTACTCTACTTTTAAAGCATAAATTTAAACAATGGGGCTACATATTATTCACATATGCTTTTTTCTTCAGCAAATGCAAGTTTATATCTCTCAATTCGGACTTTATAACTCAATTTAACTTAAATAGTGAGTTTGTCAATTCTGAGGGAAAAAAGAAGCCTAAAAATGTAGGATATAAACTTCTATTCTGAGCCGAGGGGAAAGAAGCTATTTTTCCTTATTAGAATTGTAAGATATAATCTTGGAATCCATGTAATTCTCTAGCCATAAAGGCTATCTCTCCCGAGTTTTCAGCAACCATGATGCACGTGCATCCCGAACGTTTACAAACTTATATTTGTGACCCTGGATCACAAAACCAGTCATAAGGGTCAATTTTTCGAAATTAATAAGCTTTCCATTGATGTATGCTTTGTTAGGACAGGGCAATATTTGGCCAAGATACAACTATTTGAATATATGGAATCTGAGGGTGCGAAAAATCTAAATATTGAGAAAAATCAATTAAAGTTGTCCAAATGAAGTACTTATTAATGTGTATTACTAATCAAAAATTACGTTTTTTTATATTTACAGTAGGAATTTTACAAAATATCTTCATGGAACCTGATCTTTACTTAATTTCCTAATGATTTTTGTCAAAAAAAAAAAAAATTTGACCCATACAATGTATTTTTGGCTACTGCTATATATCCCAGCGACTTAAGATTTTGTGGTCCAGGATCACATTTGGTCTATAGCTATACAATATTACAGTATAGTTGAGAGCTATCAATTTTAACATTTATTAGACTTTAAAAAATAATATTTTTTTTTTAATATTTTAAAAATAACTTATAATTTAAGTGAACTTGAAACAATCTTCACATAAACCCATTATTTACATGTGCCCTTCAGCGAGTTGGAAATATACAGAAATTGAATAAAGTTATCAAACACTAAATTCTAAATTAAAAAAAAAGAAGAATTCTTAAAGCTACAAAAGTTATTGATTTCCTCTTTTTTCTTTTGTGCCTTATTTAACAGACATCATAGCAGCTGGGTTATTAGCTTATTTGGCTGCTATTACTTGCAGTCGTAAAGATGTTCTGCGAATAAATAAACGCAATTCTTGTCAAGAAAAAAAACAGACAAAAGCAGCCGTCGTGAGTGGGGTGGCCAAGCCTAGCCCCGCCCCTGCATTAAATGACTTAAATATTTTTAACGCAGTTAAACTGGAAAAGTTAATCACTTGCGTTAACGCGCACTACTTTTGTTACTTGAACAACTTTAGTCACTTCCTCACACGAAGCCATATTAACTACTTAAAAAGTGTTTTTGGAGCTACAGTCCACATTTCTCGTAACTGCATGGAAAAGAGCACCAATCACAGTATTTTTCCCTCCAATTTACTTCTGTGTTCCACAGAAGAAATTAAGTCATGTGGGTTTTGAAGTACTAGAGGGTGAGTAAATGATGACACAATTTCCATTTTGAAGTGAATCATCCTCTTAAAGTCAACCTAGAAAACTCAATCTTTGAGGCAGTGCTAAAGAAAACAACCATTTAGCTTGTTTTTCTTACAGAGTCCTGTTCTCATGACAAACTGACCTAAAAGTGTGTCTGTCGACTTATTTTTCAAAAACATAATACAAGACAAGATAAAGAAGTAAAGAAATGCCACAACTGTTGCTTCCTGCTGACATTGCAAGAATGTGGCTGAACCTCCCTCGCACTCCCCACCACATCCACAACGAAGAACTTCATAAATAAAGCACCGCTGACTGCGTTGGACCAATCGCACCGATGCAGCAATCCATCTTTAGATTGATGACTGACAAACGCAACTACTCCCACAATTCCCAGTCTAGAGCTCTTGATCCATGGTACTTAAATAGCCTGCTTGATCTCCTTAACAAGCATCCTTGAAACAGTCACTTTACTTTGAAAGAAAAAAAGCCATCCCACAAACCACAGACAGGGCTGAAATGTGATCCTATATGCTAAACAGGAAGTCCAGGACTTTCCTCATCTGTTAGGGAGCCGTGTCCGGCGGAGCAGGGAGACGCTGGTATAGCGGGGTGGGGGATGTGGGATCAGCTGACGTTCAGCTGATTCGGAAGAACCGTCTCTCTCTGCCAGACAGCTGTCTCACTACAGACCAAACAGAATTACATCTCAGGCCAGCGCGCTAAACCCACCTAGTCAGCAAAGCGGCGGTACCCTTCATTACTCAAAGTGAACTATGCTGAAAACGAACGCAAGGAGCTTAAAGTAACCAATTCAGAGCTGATGAATCCAGAACGTTCTCTTTCGCTTAAGCTGAGAAACAAGCCGTCCATTCAGAAAACTAATCAGGAGGAATTACAACAGCTGTAGTGCACTATTACAAGCGGCTCTAAATGTATTAGGCCAAAGTAATATTTGCACTGGGACTTGGGCAGCCTGTGTATTGTGACTTCTTCTAAAGATAACAGTGATTGTCATGTACTGAAACAGAGCAAATGTCAATGTCTCGATACCCTGCCAAGGTACCTCTAACTTTGCATATTTAAAGAACAGATAAAAACACTACAATGAAAATCTCATGTGTTTTTCATTTGCATAGTTTTCTGCTGAACTAATTCATTTGCATACCGACATCAATTGAGACTCTCATACTACTGAAACCAGAGGCTCCTCAATGCCTGCCAAACTATTCCGATTTGATTGCTCATTGAAATGTGCCCTTTACTCAGCAAAAGGGACCCCTTTTCATAGAACTTCTGCCCAAACTTTCTGTATGAGCCTTGAGGTACGCAATGGGTTTGGAAGGCAACCGTACTGCATGTAAACATTAGTTGATAAATGACATAACCTTTCAGAACTATCAGGGCTGTGAATACAATCTCAGGATTTAGGAGGGACCAAATGTAACTAGATTCTCTATAGACAATGAGGGAGAGTGGCTGCTGAGATGTTTTTGCCATTTGCTAGGTGGTTGCATGCTGCTTATTGTAATGTGACTGACTGATGTTGCTGGGTAACCTTTTTATAAACAGTGTGTTGTGGTCTTTGTTAACAAGTCTTTCAACTAAATTTAAGTTTATTACATATTGTTTCAAAGCAGAATGCTTTGATTTAATCTTACATTTAGAAAGTATTCTTTATCTGCCAGAGATGAGTGAGTTACATAGTATGATTTCAGAGATACGGAAGATGCAGAATCCAGTCAAAAAAATGAAATTTCATGTATAACATGGAATGTCGAGGAATTTGCCAATAGATAAGAAGTAGATTAGTACACTCAAAACAAACTAAGCTGCAAAAAATAAAAAATAACTTGAAGAAATTGTGACATAAATATATTACTTAATATAATGATAGTACTACTAATAATAATACAATTAATAAAAATAAATAGTTAATTAGAGAAGCTTCTGATCTTTAAAAGTGAGTGGGACCATTAAAATCAAATCCTGAAAATTAACGGAAAACAGAATTTGGTAAAAAAATAATACTGAATTTGGAAAAAGATTGTCAGTGCCAATAGCCTTGTGGTTAGCGTGTCGACATATAGCGCCATTGCGCTGCGGGCGACCCAAGTTCGAATCCCAACCTTTCCCGATCCTGCCCCTCTCTCTCCCACTTTGCTTCCTGTCCATCTGTACTGTCCTATCCAAATAAAGGCATAAATACACCAAAAATAAATCTTAAAAAATTAAATAAAATAAAAGTGTTTCATAGGGCCTAAAAATGTCATTTTTGTTAAACTTTGGGGAAAAAAATGCTGTTAAATTGTGTATATTTTGTGATTTCAATTAATTAGACATGCTTTTTGATAACTATTTTTTAATTTAACCACTAAAAGAGAGTCTAGAAAAATTAAAAGGGGAAAAACAAAATTTGGCAAACATAAAATGAAATTTGGGAAAAATAAAACGATTTCATAGGGCCCTAGGTAGTAATATACAGCTATAATATATATATTATGTGGTTAGTTAACAACATATATTCAACAAATGTGTCAGGCAGCAATTATGACTTGAATGATTACAATATAAAGACAATATTAGACAGTTTATGTCAAGCCAAATTTGGCGTCATTTAAAATTTTTGTCTTGTTATGAGTTTTGAGAACACTAAGATTTAAAATATTTTAATTTAGGTTCCTCATCCCATCAAAATCTGCCGAAATTTGCTGTGTGCCCATGATTTCATGTGCTGAAATGAGGAAACGCTTCCCCGCTTATATTTGAAAAAGCAACACACGCAGAGCATCTTCCATTCTAATGAAATGCAATGATAATCAATGAAACTTATTTTTACTTAACAGCATCAGTCGAGTGTTTGAAATAACTTCCTTTTGTGATCAGATGTGGCTTCTTATCATAGAATGAGGCAAAAATACCTACACTGTATGTTGACTATGGCTTACAAATATCATTATGAAAATCATTATGAAAATACCCGAGATGGCTTGAAGAATACAAATAACACGTATATTATTGCAGACAAGTGTTTATTGTCCTTACATTTCATCATTCAAAACATTTAACGTTATGCCTTTATCCATATTAGAGAAGCTGGAACGGAACGTAATCATTGCTACTTTTTTGACGCATATGTGAATTTTCTGCTCTAGGGCGCCCTCTGGCATCCAGTATGAATGAAACACATCCTATTTTGCGTAAAAATTGGAAAAATAATACCTCTCTCAAAAGAATATTAAGCAGACATTTAATAATCCACGCTTTTTCCAGTGTACAGAGGTTTACAGTAGTATTTTGTTGTTAATTAGATGCAAACCACTCTGATGTGCAAGCAATCAAACCAAACCGAACTGAAAACCGTGGTTAAAAACCGAGGTACGTATTGAACCGTGGACTAACTGTATCCCTAATCTATATATATATATATATATATATATATATATGAAAAGGTCAGTCAACTGACCATATCATCATAAAACTGGGCATTTAAAATGTTAACTGCTGATTGTAATCTAATGATCTAATTTTGTTTCGCACCATCTTGCACTTGACAAAACGTATCCGACTTCTAATCGGAATATTGTGGTGCACGTTTTACCATCACTGTCTACATTTCATACCGACCTAAATAAACTGCAAAAGTCGAGACTCAACCGTCCAATGGAAGCTACTCTCTTTTACCCACGCAAATGAAATGAACATATTCTCCTGTGTTACCAAACATAAACGGTGTCCGAGATTTTCCATTCCATTATTATTTCCTACGCCCCAAAAAAAAAAAAACCTAATTACAAAACAGCAATCAAAACTGCTGAGGTGCTGAGAAACCCTGCTCTAAAAGATTTGCCTTGGATACGAGCCAATGCTTTTTAACTTGCAGAGGCGTGAGAGGCTTGTTTTGCTCAAGGCATGTTAAAGAGTCAGGCCATGTTAACACTACAGTGAGAGTTTAAGTGAGGAGTGGAGTAGACTGCTAAGGGCAGGGGGGGCTTTTGGGGTCTCACAACAAAGGTGTGCGTGGTGTGGTTACCTCAACAAGGAAATGGAAAAATGCAAGTCCACCATCCCCCACAACGTAACTCCAAGCATAGCACACTTATCAGCCCCTCTGTTAGCCGGAATATTTTTCAGAATGCATAACAAGGGTGCCTCTCATTTCCTTTCCCTTCAAGTCAACTCACATGTCTTAACTCTAACAGGAATAGCTACACTGTAAAATACATTGTAAACATTGTAAAAATGCTACCAAGCCTATTGCCTGGTCAACTGTATACAGCAAAAAGTATATTTTAATTGACAAAACAGACTTGCAACACTTTTATACTTTTACAGTTAAATACTGTAAACATATCTTTTTTGAAGTAAAATATGCTTTAGGGAAATATAATACACATTCACATTAAATATTATGAGTTTTGTACAATTACGTTATACGTTACATTTTAATCTACAATACATCTAAGTTTAATGTAAAACATTTTTTAACTTTTCTAAAATTATGGTTAAAGATGACCGGACATTTATAGATTTTATTATGTTTAAAAGCTATTTTTGTTATCAGTTATGTGCACTGCAATGTTTTTAAGCATGTTTTTACTGCTGCCCCACACTATATAATTTAATGATACATAATTTTAGAACTGAAAATTATATAGTCACCAAAATGCTTCATCACTGTATTTTTACAGTAGCGTCTCATAGCTTGGCAGTTTTGTACCTACAGCAAATATAGGCTACCTATTTACACTTGCTGTGCTAGTCTAAAGTTAAATGGCAGAAAAACGCTAGTAAAAACAGAAACAAATGACAAATTACTTGTGAAATAAAGCTGTCAAGTAAGTTGTAAAGTCACACAGGTTTCCCAGGTTCCACTGGGTTTGTTATTACAGCTTTCTTCAATACCATGTTTGGGGGAGTCTACTATGGCGCATTTTTGACAGCTGCAACCAACACAAAACATAATTTGATACAACCCTAGACAGATCACCAGTCCAGGAAACTCAGTATTTTACAGTATCTTCATTTCAACCAGCCAGTGTGTATTTGGGAACGTTTTGTAGCAACTTTAAACGTCTTGTGGTAAAAAAAATAACCTGAACTGACTCAACTGAAACCCTTCATGCACACACAAATGGCAAGGTATTCCACACTACAGCAATACTTGAGTAAATTATAACTGGTCTAGACAAAAAACCATTTATTCTCAGCCACTGGTGCATGTAGTCACTATGTATTGCAGTAAATTTAGTTTTACATTTGACATTCGGTTTCATACCAATTAAAGTCTTTGTGCCTGTTATGTTTTGAGCCCAAACTAACTTGATAGACATAAATATATGCCCTTTACGTTACACAAGGCTTAATTTCAGGAAAATAAATAAATAAATATTAAAAGAAAAAGGGAAAAAAAAAAAAAATTATATATATATTAAACGACAACACCATTTAAGCTAAAGGTATCAAACCAACTCTAAAATACTCAGAATATTATTGCCTATAATGCACAAGGCTTGTTTTTATCTGATTATGCCTTTATTGTTTTATATATGGTATTAAAACAATATTTTTGATACGTTTTATATACTGTACCCACCTAAATTCATTCAACTCTGCCACCGTTTGAAATAAAGGCATCAAGCCAACTGTAAACTATTCAGAATATTATTCCCTATAATGCACAAGGCTTGTTTTGTCTGATTATGCCTTTAATGTTTTTATATTTGGTATTGAAACCATATTTTTATAAATTTTATAGAATATTATTCCCTATTATGCATTAACAGATTAATAATATATTTTTGTTTTATCATAAAAAGATGGGCTTTGAAAACAAAATAAAATATCATGAGGTTCTAAATTAAGGGCTTTGTTTAACTTTTGTTATGTCTTATATTATTATTTTGCTCTTTTTTCATCTATTGTACTGAACCCATAAAAATCCATTAAACTACAACACTACCGTTTCCCCTAAAGGTATTAAACCAACTGCAAAATATAAATACAAATCTGTATATAATATATCTATACATTTAATAATCAAGACAAATAAGTAATTTTGTCAAATAATAAATCTGTCTAAAAAAATTCAAGGCTCAATACTGTATATATATATATATATATATATATATAAAAAATCTTTTTATTAATAAAAAAATAAGCTTTGTGCATCATGCAGAATAATATTCAGAGTAATTTACAGTTGGTTTGGTATCTTTAGCTTAAATTGTGTTTAAAGGACTTAAATGGGTTCGGTACTGTATAAAAATGTATTTACAGATTTTTACACTTGCTTTGATTCCTTTATCTCAAATGGTGTCACGGTTTAATGAATTTAAGTCTGTAAAATATATTTAAAATATTTTATATGTAAAAAGGTATAATCAGAAAAAAAACAAGCCTTGTGCATTATAGGAAATAATATTCTGAACAGTTCACAGTTAGTTTGATGCCTTTATCTCAAACTGTCGCAGAGTTTAACACATTTACGCGGGTTCAGTATATAAAAACAATAAAAAAAAAATGTATTCAGTACCACATATAAAAATAATAAAATCATAATCAGACAAAAAAGCCTTGTGCATTATAGGGAACAATATTCTGAATAGTTTACAGTTGGTCTGATGCCTTTAGTTCAAACGGTGGCAGAGTTTAATTAATTCAAGTGGGTTCAGTATATAAAAACATTAAAAAATATGGTTTAAATACCAAATATAAAAACAATAAAGGCATAATCAGGAAAAAACAAGCCTTGTGCATTGTAGGGAATAATATTCTGAATATTTTAGAGTTATTTTGATGCCTTTATCTCAAACTGTGGCAGAGTTTAATAAATTTACGCGGGTTCAGTATATAAAAACAATTAAAAAAAAATGTATTCAGTACCACATATAAAAATGATAAAATCATAACCAGACAAAACAAGCCTTGTGCATTATAGGGAATAATATTCTAAATAGTTTACAGTTGGTTTGATGCCTTTATCTCAAACGGTGGTAGAATTTAATGAATTTAGGTGGGTACAGTATATATAACATATCAAAAATATTGTTTCAATACCATATATAAAAACAAAGGCATAATCAGAAAAAAATAAGCCTTTTTTTCCCTTAAATTAAGCCCTGTGCAACATAAAGGCCATATATTTACGTCTATCCGAGTTAGTTTAGGGTCAGAACATAACCGGCACAAAGACTTTAACTGGTATGAAACCGAATGTATAATGAACGTAAAACGTAAAACTAAATTTACCGCAATACTGAAAGGATGTGTGTCAAAACCTCGTTAGCTACCTAGAGGGGATTTTTGGCATCATATGGCGCAAGTGATCGACCACTTGAACGCCCATTACGTGCCAAAAAAGCTAAGTAGGCATCTCATAAAGTTTTGAGAGACATCCGTGGTTTACATCCAAATTAAAAAGTGTCTTTTACTTTTAAAACCACCGCACAAGATGTCAGTAATCTCTAAAGCACAATTTAGGAAGGTAAGGTAACAGTGTGAGTTTAACAAACATGGGTAAGTTATCAAAGACTCGAACCGTTCGAACTGTTTCCCCTAGAAGTTCAGCACAAGTTTCATCGTTTAGGTGAAAACTTGTGTCATCGTGTTCGGCTCGAAATAAATCTTGTAACTACAACCTGTTGTTTAGTAGTACAATGGGACTGGTTAGCATTGCATTCGCTAAAAGTGTGGGATAAAAAAAGTGAGCGAAAGAAAGAACATAACTTTGAGGCGGCAGCTCAACTCCGTTAACTCATTTGAGACCGCTTGCTCTCATCAGATTATCTCTCGTACATATATATTACTTTCGGTTTGTTGAAGTTGAAACGGCTTTAGTATAAGATCAAATACAGTCGCCCAGAAAGCGAAATAAGTTTAGGCTACTTACCACCTTGTTCTGAGCTCGAGTGTGGGTGACTAACACGCAGAAATCCGTATTGCACTGAGGAGAAATGATGTCAAGCTTTACGTCTTGCGTCTGCTCTCTCCCCGCTCTCTCTCTATGTGTGCGTGTGTGTGTGTGTGTGTTTGTGTACTTGTTTTTGCTACATTGTGGGGACCAAATGTCCCCACAAGGATAGTAAAACCTGAAATGTTTGACATTGTTGGGACCCCACAATGTTAAAAAATGATTAAAAATAGTAAATGATGTTTATCTGAAAGTGTAACGATGCAAACATGTTTTCTGTAAGGGGTAGGTTTAGGGTTAGGTGATAGACAATATCGTTTGGTCAGTATAAAATCTATAGAAGTCTATGGAAAGTCCCCACAATTCACAAAAACAAACGTGTGTGTGTGTGTGTGTGTGTGTGTGTGTACTTGTTTTTGCTACACAAGGATAGTAAAACCTGAAATTTTGACATTGTGGCAGACTATTAAAAATAGTAAATCATGTTTATCTGAGAATGTAACAATGCAAACGTGTTCTGTAAGGGGTAGGTTTAGGGTTGGGGATAGACAATATCGTTTGGTCAGTATAAAAACTATAGAAGTCTATGGAAAGTCCCCACAATTCACGAAAACAAACGTGTGTGTGCGTGTACTTGTTCTTGCTACACTAGGATAGTAAAACCTGAAATTTTGACATTGTGGCGGACTATTAAAAATAGTCAATAATATTTATCTGAGAATGTAACAATGCAAACATGTTTTCTGTGAGGGGTAGGTTTAGGGTTAGGGTTGGGTTAGGGGATAGACAATATCGTTTGGTCAGTATAAAAACTATAGAAGTCTATGGAAAGTCTCCACAATTCACAAAAACAAACGTGTGTGTGTGTGTGCGTGTACTTGTTTTTGCTACACAAGGATAGTAAAACCTGAAATTTTGACATTGTGGCAGACTATTAAAAATAGTAAATCATGTTTATCTGAGAATGTAACAATGCAAACGTGTTCTGTAAGGGGTAGGTTTAGGGTTGGGGATAGACAATATCGTTTGGTCAGTATAAAAACTATAGAAGTCTATGGAAAGTCTCCACAATTCACAAAAACAAACGTGTGTGTGTGTGTGTGTGTGTGTACTTGTTTTTGCTACATTGTGGGGACCAAATGTCCCCACAAGGATAGTAAAACCTGAAATTTTTGACATTGTGGGGACCATTAAAAAATGATTAAAAATACTAAATGATGTTTATCTGAAAGTGTAACGATGCAAACATGTTTTCTGTTAGGGGTAGGTTTAGGGTTAGGTTAGGGGATAGACAATATTGTTTGGTCAGTATAAAATCTATAGAAGTCTATGGAAAGTCCCCACAATTCCCCACAATGTGTGTGTGCGTGAGTGTGCGTGTGCAACTTTTCTACCTAACAACCCGAATAAAACATACTATTAAAACAACGTAACTGTTAATAACATTAATATTTATCAGAGCTAGTTTATGTGTGATATAATGTAAGCTAAGTTTTTTTGTCACAGTTTTACTCATTACGAAATGAACAGCACTTTTAAGAAATGTTAAAATGATATTCATTCACATGAGATGAGGATTCAAGTCTTATCAGTCAATATGACATGACCAGATGTTTTGTGCAACTACTAGGCTACCCCTGGTGAAAAAACCAGCATATGCTGCTAGATATGTTTTAATGCTGGTTTAAGCTGGTCCTTTGCGGGTCATGTTGCTGGTCAAGGACCAGCATAAACCAGCAAAGGACCAGCTTAAACCAGCATCAAAACATACCTACCAGCATATGCTGTTTTTTTTTCACCAATAGGGTTTTAATCATTATGACTGCATAATTAAGGTCGAAACCCTTTGTTAGATGGTTAAAGCATGCTTTAAAACACAGTGAACTGAGCACATGCTCAGAAAAAGAGCTGTTTGAACCTAGGTTTGAGTCTGAGCTAATAATAAATAATGCCTATATATGTATGTGCTATAAGATGGAGAAAACATTGATAAAAGATAGCAAAGTTTGTTGTGCAGTAGTGGACGTTAGTAAAAAATGACATGCCTCCATACCAACAGGTGTCTGTATGAAGTCCAAACCACTGGTACTATTGGTATTAATAGGTAGCTTTTAATATAATTTCTGTTTAATATAACTAAGTCAATGTTCAAACAATGTGTGAGGTCTTATATTTAGTTCCATTGTTAAGCTCAAAATATACGTTCCCCCCACGCATTGTGATGTGGGCAGGGCTTGTGGAAAAGGAGCTACGGGAAATGTCGAGATGTAAATCAAATATGAGAGAAACATAAAAATCTAATAGTGCTTATCTCCACATTTGGCATCCGTCCTGTGTCTGGTTTGTGTGGTTCTCCAATAGCTGTCCATTGCTTAGTCAATGCAGCAGTTCCCTGACAGGCCATTGAGGTTGTTCAGAGTGCAGTGTTTACTCAAAATGAATTAGCTTGACATTAATTGACGTGATAAAACAGTGCAGCTTCCACACAACTGGACAGAAGACTAGACCTTTGTATCCGTATTATCAGTCCTGTCTCCCAAGGTTATTTATGCAGGAGGACATGATGTACTTTTGGATTTTGAACACAGAACTCTGATAGACGTTAGGAATTGTAAATAAGAGATTAAAGAGAAGTTAAATGTCTTACCTAATGAGGGCAAATGGAAAGAAGCACTTTATTGCACAAATGAAAAGGTTTTAACATGGTAGTGAGAAAAAAAGCGATCCATTTTCTCAAGCGCAGAGACAGCATGTGAGAACACACAGTTTTGCAGAAGACTACATGACAGATCAGAGATAACAGTAAAAGCAACCATTTTTGCACCTATCAGATAAAGCGGTCATTTACTTTTTTGCAGTATATGGGACAGAGTAAATGCACCAAACTGGTTGTGGTAAAACAAGTTGTATGTGTGTGATCTCACTTAACATAAATGAGTCTTGCGAATCGAAAACTCATAAGTCCAAGGCACTCGAATAATGTGAAATATAAAAAGCCTTTATTCACATGGCTTTATAAAGTTTTAAAAACAACAAAAGAATCCTGCATCCAAAGAGCACCAATTTATTTTTGCATCCCAATAGTCTTTTGCTTTTCCGTATGTGTCGGAAGAAAGATGATCACACTTGTTTTAATCACAGGAACTGTTGATGTCTGGTCATTTAAGACTAAATAGAAAGCAAAAGTAGATGCTTTCCCCGAACAGCCGTGGCTTTTTGAAATGAGTGGTCATGCCATGATTATAACTGTACTGTTGTTGATGGCTTGGCAGAGAGTAATTTACAATATGGTTTGAATTAAAACTAGTGAGCATGTTACTAAAACATGTGAGCATGTTATGTTGGTGGAACTACACTACCAGTCAAAAGTTTTTTAATGTTTTAAAAAGTCTCTTCTGCTCACCAAGCCTATTTCAGATAAATGCTGATATTTGGATCTTTCTATTCATCAAAGAATCCTGAAAAAAAGTACAATTTACCATATTAGAATGATTTTTGAAGGATCATGCGACTGGAGTAATGATGCTGAAAATTTAGCTTTGATCACAGGAATAAATTACATTTTAAAATATATTTAAATAGAAAGCAGTTATTTTAAACAGTAAAAATATTTCACAATATTACTGCTTTTGCAGTATTTAAGATCAAACAAATGCAGGCTTAGTAAGCAGAAGAGACTTTAAAAAACCATCTTTACTGTTCAAAAACTTTTGACTGGTAGTGCATAAAGAGAAAGTACACCATATCTAGTTGTTTAACAGGCTTTAGTCCAACATTGGCATAAATTCAATGTAAACACTCAGGACGCAGACTGAAATTTGGACATCTGGCAAACAAGCTGAACGTTTCTTTTGCAATGTTACTGACCTTTAGCAGTCATTCTGATATTGTTTATATAGATGGTTAAAAACATGACTTCTGCTGACATTTATTTGCTTTTAATGATAATTTCTTTAATTTACACTACACATATGTATAGCACATATACATAAAATACGGTCATGTTGCTTTATAGAGAAAAGAGAAAGGTTAAGAAAGGAAGTATGCACACATACTATAGAAACAAGAGAAGAACAGCTATTGTGTGCTGTCTGTACATAACCAAATATAGAACATAGAGTACTTGTGTAAGAGATATGAGTACTGAAGACTATGACAGGATCCTAGACAATAGAGCAGTTGCAATAGTTTTTGCGTAGTTAAAATAACCAACAAAAACAGACAGATACACACAGAGTTGCTGATGCAGGGGTTGTTTTCTTTAAGCTTTGTTAATAATTTCCAGGGATGACAAAAGCTGTTTGGTCAAGGACTTGCCATTGAAGGACAGTATGATAAGCAGGTGAGGACTGAACTAACATGAGATGTTCACATGGCCATGTTATAAAATTAGCAGCTGTGTAAACCATCATAGCAGTTTTTTAAATAGGATATATAGTTTCTATAGATTTCCTGGTAAAGTATTTTTATTTATTTATTTACTTTTTTGAGTTTGCTTATCTGAGACTATTTTGAGACAAAAAAAAAGTCATCAGAAAGCAAATTAGTATAATGTTCTAGTAGTTTTTTAGTATCCAGGAACAGAAAAAAGAGGAAAAAGTGTTTTGTTTTCAAAAGGTTTTGAAATGAACTACACTTGTGTTATAGTCACTGGATCATATTTCCTCACCTCGTCAGCAGTCATGGACAAGATGAGACAACCCCTATTGGGCAATAGCTGGTGTCCAGTTACGTATGACTGAGAGACAGGGATTTAACCACAATTTTAAAACGTGCATGATGGCATGGGAACTTGTCTCTTAAAATAATGTGCTAGCAAAAAAATGTGCTAAGAGTTGCAGTTTGGCCTTTGTTTGGTCAAATGTGTGTCTATGTGTGTCTGAACAAAACCAGTGTCAACACAATGATCTGAGGAACTGAATCTGAGAAATTAGTGTCTCTGAATGTGAAGTAAAAGTATTTAGTACATGACAAGGAGACGGTGATAAGGACCAGGAGGTGCTTGACACTGAAGTAAAACTGTACACAAAGCACATTTTTAAAAGGTGTTTTTCTCTGAGGGAACATGGCTCTGCTCCCAGATATCTACATTTTATAGCATGAAAGTGTCACTAATTAGTCTCTGTTTTATGTAAAATTCTTGAATTTAATAAAAGAGTGAATTCCTTGGCTCTGGGCAATGAAAGAGCATTTGACACCTCACCTGAACTAGCTGAACTAACATACAACATGATATTTACATTTACACTTTAGGGCATGCATTTATGGCTCTTAATTAACTATAAAACTAGAATTAACACCTTTATGTGAGTCAAAAAGGAAGTGTTTTAAAATAGCCTGTAAACATAAAGGCTGAAGTACAAGCAGTTCACAGCACAAATGCAAGTTATCATCAAAATTAGGAAGTACAACCGGTTAAGTGTGGTTAAACTTCCTTTTCTGATGTCTTTAATACCACAGTTATAGACCATGACCTGCATGCAGAGGTTCTGTCAACCACTGTGCAACAACAAAATCAACAAAACATAATCAAAAATGTTGTGTAAGAACAGCAGAAAATGTTGCTTTGTGTTTTGTGCTGTTACTCCATTACATGGTCTTTCTGTCATATTTGTTCTGAATTCCTCCAAAATGAGAGGCACCGTCATGCATGTAGCAGCACATATGGAACCAGTCAAAGTTTCCATGTGTAGACTGAGACTTGAGCTGGCCGTGCGGCAGTCATTAAGTGGAAAACCTGAGGCGAAGTTTGGAAAGGAAGTAAATGAGCTCATAAATCCACAGTATGTCTGCTCATGTCTCCCACACTCAATAGGTTATACCTGTACTGTCTTTGCATAGTCAGGATATAAGCAACCTCATTTTCATTAGTCCTCATCCTCAAATAAGTCAAATTAAAACTTAAACATTGAGTTATAGTTTATAGTTTACTTACTAATATCACCTAAAGTTTGCTTGCTTGCTTGTTTTGGTCAGGTGTGAGCTCAGGTCAGTTTCATTCATGCAAACTTGCAGGCTGTATGCTATTTTATTTAGTGTGTCAACAGGGAAACTGCAGCAAATATTCAAAGTCTGCAACTGACCTTTCCGTTATCTGTTGTTAAAGTCTGTTCCATCTGCCATGTCACTTTTGGCAATGTAAAGTTTTACAGCAGCTGAAACAAGTTATAGTATTATTATTATTATGAATTGTTGAACCCCATATGTGGTATTAATATATATTCCCTTTTAATATATAATAGCAATCATCTACTTAACATGATCAGAAACACCTTAACTAAGAGCTCAATGCTTTCCTCCAGTCCAGCAGATGGCAGTAAGGCATAACTGACCTAAATACCCAATTTTTTTAGTTCTGTACCAGCATCTTTTTTCTGTATGTTTAGATATAAAATTGAACAACAGGCTTCAGCAAACATTTAATGTCATTTAATGTCATTAATGCCATGTCACTTTGGCAATGTAAAGTTTTACAGTAGTTTAAAAGCATTATTATTATTAGAATTATTTACATTTTTGACCCACATATGGAAATGAGAGGTATTAATATTAAGTATTATTTTAATACAAAATAGCAAACATATCTACAAAGGCACCTTAAAGGTGCAGTATGTAATACTGACAGCTAGTGGTTGAAATGGGTTTCTCCCACCCCCTTATCCTCAGACGTGACACACACATGGGTTGCCCGATTGAGGACACAAAACAGGAATGAGTGCAGTTGACAATAGAAGGCAACAAGCCTTACACAGCAAGTTTATGAGTTGATGTATCCGTGTCTTAACAAAGTCCCTTTCAAGGAAAGTCTGTTCACTGGGTGGCCATATTTGCAATGCCTCTGGGCAGCTCATCCAAGACCAATGCTGCGACTTAATGTGCCTTAATGTGTAAAGTATGTACTCTTTTAGTAAAGAAAACATACACACTTTTGAGTGTGTAGTAGAAGAGTAGGCAAGCTTTGGGACATACAGTAATATCACGTCATACAACTATGTCTTACATCTTAACAGACGCTCTGCCGCATCAGTACACGCACTCTGTCACTGTAAACTGGCCTGTCAATCATCTTGTCACAGTTAACATCCTCCACATTTCATTTATTTAACTTCCTACCATAATAAAGTAGAGAACGTTGATCTGGCAGTCACGGGTCTGTCATGCTGAAAACTGCTCATATTTTCTACATAATGATGCACTTAAAAGTTAACGACCAAACGGATGTTTATAAAAGTTCACATTGCTGTTGCAGTTGAAATATAACAAAGATGACATTAAATAAATATTTTTACCAGGTTAAATGTTGATTATTAGTAATTCAAACCTCTTTTTCTAAACATGTCTAACTAACCACCGTTCGCGCATATCCGCCATATTTATAGTTTTATTTGTGTTTGTAGTTCTGGACTGCACGGATCCACACTTTAAAAATCGACCTGAAATAGTAGACCATCTGGGGACTTTTGGAATACTCTTTTCAGCATACTATGCTTCGAGACACACTTATTCTAATCTCACATACTATTTAGGATGGATAGTATGAACATTGGGATGCAGGACAAGTCTGTCTTGGCTCTTTCTAGGCTTATAGTCTTTGGTTTTAATATGCCTCTGGTCAAAGAGCTTTTTAGATGGATGCCGAGGCTTTTTAGGTCGGATAGAATCTGCAATCTCTCAGCCAGTTCGTTTGCTGCCTTCAATGACTTCAATACGCTGTGTTTTCCACAATCTGGCAACCTGGAGTGTCAAAATACTATTGGTTAAACTGGCAGTGGGCGGAATCACACAGACCAAAACACAACAGACATTCCGACATGGAATGCACATTTTCAAAAGAGAATAACTGACTGTAACATTGTTTTTCGGAGAAACATGTACGTGAACTTAACAAGTTTCCTAAATACCTGTGAATGTATTATGGTGTTTTTAAGCTTTGGTACAGTCAAAAATGACATACATCTCCTTTAACTGACCCTTTGCCGGTAGATAAATGATTGACTGCTGATCTGACCAACCATAATGCCAAATCTGCCCTTTTGTCTGACAAACAAACCAGACAGGAAAGTAGATTAATGTCAGAGGCCTTGAACTTGAAAAATTGACATGAACAGCCAATGTTTTCAACTGCTGAAGGCTGGATTCTGGAATCCACTGCCACTTCAATTTATATCCTTTATATCCTTTTTTTAATTTATATTTTTCTTTAAAATATTAAATGATTTTAAGGACTTTCCTCAGTTCCCCGGATGTGCGGCCATATTGGAGATACTCGGATGTGACTTACAGCATAGATTGCATGGTTAATGTACAACTCAATACGTGTTTCTGATCATTAATGCTGTCTAAACCATGGAAAAAAACATGCGGAAGCTGCTAAATCATATAAAGAAGGACTTAGCAAGCAGGGAAGGGAGCGATATTTGGACAAACTAAAGTTAATAGGTGGTAACGAGCAGTATTAATTAAGATATTACCCTAATATTTCACCTACCTGAAATGATAAGGAATAAACTCAGATGAAGATTCTTACCCTGGAAATCCTGGTCCAGTTTGGCCAACCACAAACGCCTTCTTTCCTAAAATAATCTTTAGTACACTTCTCCTTGTTATAACTTTTGGCAGTCTATAGTACTCCAAATGTTTTTCTTGGTCCGACCAATTAGTACAGCCCAAAACATGACAATAACTGACCATTTTCAGCAGCAATAATCAGCAAAATTTGCGAGTTCTGTTTGGTTCTGTGCCGCCAATATGGCCGACTGATGACGCGTTTTATCTTTAAACATTAGAAAATAATGAAGAATACTGTCTGAAACCTTTAGCTGAAAAAAAGTACTCCTGAACAACCCAGCCTTAAAGAAGTTGCGTATTCTCTATGTGAGTGTTAGCAATACAGCTTCCACAAAACACAACATAGCCTTCTACAAAAGATTGCAGTTCTTGAAATTATGTTACTTGCAGTCCAGCTAGAGCTGCCTAATGGAAAGGTTCATTGCCTCAGCACACAGCTGGTGATTCCTGTTTTTGAATCTGGTGCTACTTGTACTGGAGCAATCTCTACTAATGAGCTGATGATTTTAATCATTTTGCAGACAGGGGGGCAGGGGGGCCTTTGAAAACCCCTGGCATAGAGAAACAAGCAGTAACTGATGAAAGTGAGTGTGCTCACCTATGGCAGGGGTTTTCAAACCTTCCATGGAGTACCTCCAGCTTTGCACATTTTGTATGTTTCTGTATCCACTTTTTTTCGCATAAGAGAGGGTGCGGCCATTCGTTAATTTTATGGGTCTGGCTTCCAGTCTCATTCACGTCCAGCTATTTTTAGCAGTACAAAACAGCTGGTTTTGCTATTGCAAATTTGTGTCTTACCATACTATTTTAATGTATTATCTTAATTATGAGCACACTAGTTTGTCATGCAAACAGTTTTACCATTTACTGCACATTGTTACTCCTCTTGTTATTTCTCTATAGCAACTAATGAACTGAATTCTCACCCATAAGCTTACTTCTGCATTGAAGAAAAAGGTGAATATCTGACACACCCACTTCAGGTCTTGCAGTCATCACTAATGAGCTGATGAGTTGAATCAGGTGTAACAGATGAAGGAGATATACAAAATGTGCAGGGCTGGAGGTACTCCAGGACAGGTTTGAAAACCACTGGTCTATGGCATTAACAGGGTACTTCACATTCAAAGGTCCCCAAATTTTAGTTTTGAATCTGTCCAAACCATTTGTTTACCTCCTTACATACGCAGGCTAATTATTTATAGGCTATTTATGAAGGAATATGTGCTATAAGCTATATGAGACATGGTGATGCATTGTTATGGACATTATTTAATTGTCCATGTGTTTTGATTCCAGAGTCTGCACGTTCAAAACATTTGGAAAGGTAAGTGTTACAATGTACTCCCATTATACTCTTAAAAACATTGCATTTCCCTGCATTAAAGTATTGTTACACATGCAGTTAACTTTTTTTTTTTTTTTTTTTTTTTTAATGGAACATATGTTGCTTAAAATGATTGTTATTGTTTATTTTCAAAGTCACGGAGAACATCTAAAACTCTACAAGAAATTATATCAACAATCAACAAATTTGCTGTACCTGGAATCAGTATAAAGAAGAACAGTGTTCGCAGAGCTGCTGGGTTTTGGAGCAATGTCTGTAAAGATTTGCAAGTGCCAAATACTTTTAATAATCGCAACAAAATACATCAAGCATCTCTGCTTCTTTTGAAGGTAATTTATCAGCCATTTATCATTGCTGACCTGTTTTATTATTATTATTATTATTATTATTATTATTAGTTGTCCGTGCATGTTTTCATAGCATAATGTTTAACTGTTAATGGCAAGTGGTATTACCTGTGCAATTCTTTGCATTTTTGGGAAAATGTAACTACTAATTTGAAAACTTTTATGTACTTAGGATGACACAGATAAAGAAGTAATAAAAGAAGAGACTCCGTGTCCATCTGTCAATCTGGTGATTTATCTTTAAGTTGCATTTTATTGGGTGTACATTGTCTATCATAGACTTTAAGAAATGACCCCACCCTCTCTGTCATTCCAGGATGTGCAGGAGACCAAGGCTGACAGTGATGTCATCTGTAGTTCATTAACAAGTAACTCTGAATCAAACTGTGCCTTTGTAAGTGAAACAGTTGACCATACTTAATCTATTAAATGTAACATATTCAAATCATAATACAATTACAATACTTGAGCATGTTTGGAGCAAGTCATTTATCCAATGCATATTAATTACATTGTGAGAAATATAAAAACTGTTCGTGTTCAAACCTTTCACTTTTCTGTGCCATGCAACAGAATTATTCGGTAAAAGATATCAAAGACAACAGTAAAAATCATCATAAAAATAAATGGTACTGTAGAAAAATTGTTTTTTTGTAATCTGATAAGGTCTATGTTAGCAGTTGCTTCCGTTTGTGAAGAGTCATGCATGTATGCATTTATAGTGCAAGACATCCATTTAGAAAAAAAAGCCCAATGTATGCATTTTTATGTTAAACTCCAAATATATTGTAGAATAAAATATCTAAAAAGGATTTTAATAGAATAAAAAAATGCGCATATATATATATATATATATATATATATATATATATTTATATATATATATATATTTATATTCTTGGTTAATATGACCAAACTAAGCCCACATTTGCGGTGACCTGCTTTCTTCCAGTCCAGCAGATGGCAGTAACGCATAACCGACCATTCACATACTACATAGTTCTAGTTCCGTAGCTTGCAGCGTCAGTCTAGGCAACGACAACAGTGACTTATCTTCATAATGGCAAGTACATTTTAGCTTTTACACCTAATAATACGTGCTTATAATGTAAATGACATGCTTGTTAGCTGGTTATTGTCTCGGTTAACGTTTCTGTGGGCTAATTTTGACTGTAGGGCGTTGGCATTTAGGAGATGGCACTTAGTAACCAGCTACTGCTCGAGTAAATGCAATAAACAAAAGCAAAATACGTGCTTTTTCCCCCTCAGAAAGATTTATTGATTTTACAGAGCGACTATTCCGTTGGATATTAGATGTTAAGCAATGACATCCAGCTTTTTTTCATGTTACTTGTGCCGTTTTAATCTCTTGTTTATGTTGCAGGCTGAGGTGGAAGAGACGATCAAAAGGATTCAGAGTCAGAAAGGAGTACAAGGAATCATCATTGTTAATGCCGAAGGTATCTGAGAAATGCTTAGGTTGCAGACAGTGTGCTTCAGTGGCAGCATGAAATTGATAAAACGAAGAGACTTTGTTATATCTGTATCTTTGTTTGTCTATTTTCATGTTCTCCTTTAACAGGCATCCCCATCAAAAGCACTCTTGACAACTCAAGCACAGTTCAGTATGCCGGTAATGTCCACCAGCTGCTCATGAAAGCTCGGGGAATGGTGAGGGACATCGACCCTCAGAATGATCTCACTTTTCTCAGAGTTCGATCAAAGAAGAATGAGATCATGATTGCCCCAGGTATAGAGATGTACACTCAATTTCTGTTAGGTTAGTGCAGTGGTTCTCAAAAAGCCAGATGATCACCTAAAATATAAATAAATAAATAAATAAATAAATATTTTAAATGCTATTATTATTATTATTATTGCTATTGTTATTAAAGGCCTTATTATTGAACTTTAATATTGTTAAACTTTTAATATTACTATTAAAGTTCACCCAAAAATAAAAAATGTCTGAAAATGTACTCACCTTCAGGCCATGCTAGATGTAAATGAATTTGTTTCTTTCTACAAACAGATTTGGACAATTTGACCAATCACTTGATCCTCTGTAGTAAATGGGTGCTATCAGAATGAGAGTCCACACAGCTGTTTAAAAACATAACTGTCTATTTACACACCTTGTGGTGGGCTATTTACACTAACTCTGCCCAGCAACGCATGATTGGGGTAGTCAACACTACAAATTATTAAAGCTGCAAGCAGCGATGAAAGGCCCCTTGCACCCGCACGCCCTCCAATGAAACTCTAGATCTTTGCAATTTAACGACACAAAGGCCTTTAGATTAGACAGACCAAATTTGGTGTTGATCTGAATAAATCTCTAGGAGGAGATTAATTTAATACGACACCTGGAAATGGCAAAAATGACACACAATTTGCTGAGAAAATTAAAAAGAACTGACTTCCTGTTGGGTTTCGGATTTTGCTCCAAGAGACTTTTTTTGTGTGTATTGGTGTGTTACATGTATGCGAAACGTAGGGGAAGGGGCACTTCATTGAAAGTGTATAGGTGGCGCTATCGAACCATTTTGCCACACCCACTTCTGATACCCATACGTAAATTTTAATGCATTAATTTACTGCGTAAATTTTCACCAGTTCTGATGCGTGTGCAGAGTTTCATGACTTTTCGGGCATGTTTAGGCCCTCAAAAATCTGATTCATTTTGAAGAATAATAAGTCTCTTCTTGCATCTTATTGTCTCAATAAGGTGCCGATTAAAACTTGAATTAAAATTATAATTTACACTCATTATGTTATTATTGCATACTGTTTTATAATGTACTGCAATAGTAGGGTGCAGATAATTGCCACTATTTGCAACAAGTAGTATCCTTGGCAGAAAATCCTGCTTTTTAACAGTGTGAATGGAATCTATAGCTATTTGCACTGTGTTAATGGCATATTGCTAAGAAAAGACTGCTATTTGCACTTAATGTAAATGCCATCCATTGCTGTTTGCACTTAGTGTAATTGGCATCTTATTGCTATTTACATCTAGTGTAATTTAATTGTTGATTTTTGGATTTACACTATATGTAAATAGCATTTACACTTAGTGCAAATAGCTGCTGCCAAAACATAATCCATATTAATCCATAAATCAACAAACGATAATCCACAAGTTAATGTCGCAACTCCATTGATGCAAAAAGCTGGGAATAAATTCACCATTAAGATGATTGTTCATTTCAAACGGCTGCTTCTGCCTGAAACACAAGTCCATAATCTGTTCTTATTGCTCTTTCCAGTGGAAGAAATCTTTTTTTTTTTTTCTTTTAAATGTGAGAAATATGCACTTTACAAGACCCCAACTGATGGACATTGAGTTGTTGATTATTCATGGATTGTGATATTTCTATCAGTTGTTTGAACTCTCATTCTGACGGCACCCATTCACTGCAGAAGATCCATTGGTCAGCAACTGATGTAATGCTAAGTTTCTCTAAATCTCTTCCGATGATTAAACTAATTCGCCTACATCCTGAATGGCTTAAAGGAAACAAATTTTTATTTTTAGGCAAAATACTACTTTAAAAACTAAATTTAAAATTATACCCAAAAAAAAAAAAAAATACTTGTTTGACTTTTGTCTTAAAATTACGTTTATATCTTTAGTTTCCTCTTTTTGTAGGAACATTTTGTTTTTAATATTGAATAATACTTTTTTTTTTTTTTTTTTTTTTTTTTTTTTTTTATATATAAAATATATATATATATATATATATATATATATATATATATATATATATATATATATATATATATATATATATTATATTATATTATATTATATTTTATATTTTTTTTTTTTTTTTTCTCCCCCAAGTGGATCTCATCCATTTGTTCAGAAAGTGTGGTCAATATCTGGTTTATCTGCAGGTTTCATAAACATTGTGTGTATATGTAATGTAAATCTCTCTTCAGAATAGAAACAACTAGGCAGATGTTAGTTGTACATCCCTTATAAATGTATTTTTGCTGGCTGTCTACCCAAAGCCAAATATGCATCTAGTATTTATTATACACTGATTATGATCATAAATTAGTAATATACTTTCTGTTCTCTCCACAGACAAGGACTATTTCCTGATTGTCATTCAAAATCCTACAGAGTAGTCATGAATTCTTCATAGTTGTTGCCATAGTATTTTTTTTTTTTCTTTAATTGCCAAAAGTGTTTCAAATCTTGTTCTAGGAAAGTGAAGTTTATGTAGCTTCCATCTTATTACAAATACTCAGTTTGTACCTCTCTTGCTAATCATTCCAGTAATTTGCTCTTTATTTTATAACTTATTGTTCTTTAATTTTCTCTTTTTGCAAGTCCTCTGTCTATTCATCATCTGTAAGGATCAACATGACACTATGACATACTGTACTTGTATGTGTATGCTACAAAGGACAATAAAACCGTGCATTTCCTTTATTTTTTTTTTTGACTGTATATTTTTATATGAAATGGAAGTTTGCCATAATGTAGAAACATAACATAATTGGATTCATAGATGTGACCGTATACAAACTATTGCAATGTTAAGTGATGTATAATGATCAAAATACTTAAGCTATTATACATTAAAATGAATTAAACCTTAACTAATTAGAGTTACAGACGTGGAATATCATTACATAAACTTAATTTATAAGCTTAAGATAGTTAGCAATTGTGTCGTTCTACCTTTATGTACGTGAGCCCGTATTTAATAAGTGTGCGCTGCCCCTTTAAATCTGGCTATGACATCACGAACTTTAGTACATTGTCTCAGGCTGTTTTGCTTACAGTGAGTCAGGAGCTCGAAAAGGAGCGAAGTCGACCGAGAATTCAGCTTATAATAACATATAACGCCGTTTAGTTCATTTTTACCACATTCAAGTCCAGTTATGCCATCCGACAGACCCTTCAAACAGAGACGGAGCTTTGGTAAGATGAGTTTTATTCGTGCTGTGTCAGCACAAGTGTGTTTGTTTATCAGGTTTGTTTTTGTCCCTAGCCTGCTAGCAGCTAACGGTAGGTGACACTGTTTACACTTTCCAATAAGGCTTTACATGATTATGAAAAGATTTCAGAGATATCTAGAGATCCATTTACGTTTAAAAGACGGGTTTTAACCAAACCGACAAAGGTCAGTTGGTATCCAGTGAGCTAGCTTGGCTCATAGGCCTCCTGTTTTAATAACAACAGATGATTTGGTAGACGACATAGATATATACACATATTTTTATATTAGTGTGCTAAACACGTTTGAACTGCCAGGTATTGGGAAGATTAACATCTATGATATATTATCTGATAATATTATTCTAGTCTGTCTATTGATAGTCTGAAATAAAGCAAGCAGTCATTTTATGAATATAAATTTTGATTAATAAGATGGACAGAAATGGAAAAAAAGAAATGGATGGACATTATACATTAATGAAATGATGCTGTAATTTGGGCTATTTCTCATAGTCCAGGCTGAGGACAGGGTGTGGGGAGGGAGGAGCATAAAACCCTTGCATAATCTTTTTAAACAACAAAACAACAACATATCTGCTGTTTTAAACTGTCTGTAAATGTCCAGGTCAGTATGTTCTGCATATTTATCCAGCCTTTGGGATTATGTAATTGACATGGATGACCTGGACATGGTCATCAGTTAAGATGACACATTAACACTTACTCTGTCCCAATAAACAAGCTGGCTTGACATTTTGATTTAGAATTTGCACCAATCATTATGCTCTCAGAACAAAAAGACTCTTTATTTGACTCTTATCAGATATAATTAGGTTACTCTGGATAAAATAAGATTACTAATCCCTTGTGAAATAAATTGTGATCATAGCAGCAATACTATATATGACACAAACGCTAGATGTTAAAATCTTTGGGAAGAATGATTTTCATATTTATACTGAATATCTTACATATTATATATGGTAAAAGTAGAGTATGTCAAACAAACATCAGCAATAATCATCCCTTACTAGTTTCTTATGCATCAGGAATTTGTTGCCTGTTTCAGTGATGCTAATACACTGACTGAGTAGTGTTTTGAGGAATGAGGGATGACTACATTTATGTAGCTTACAGCTACATATACATCCCAGTATAGTGTTATAATAGTCTATGGTCATTTAAAGTACTAAATCATTGTTTTTCCTTGTTTTTCAGCTGATCGTTGCAAGGAAGTGCAGCAGATACGAGAGCAGCATCCTAATAAAATTCCGGTGAGAATCTCTTTCCTCTTATGGATGTGTCATGAATCAATTAAGACTGAGTGAGGAAGAGCCTTATTGCTTTCAAGATATTACATGTCAACTTGAGATTTCTTTTAATGTGCTAAGATCCTTCTAAGGAAGCCATAAGATCATTTAAAATAGTTGAAAAATAGGCTAAAACAACTAAAAATCAATATATTTTTTATTTTGCATCCTTTGAAGAACCAGGGATCAGTGAGATTCTATTTATTCATATTTTTGTTTCATATTTTCCTTTTTCATGTTAATTTTAGTATTTTTTTTTCTGTTCTGTTCTGTTGTGTTTTTGTCATGGTAACAGTTTACACAAAGGTTTTATTTGTTAGCTATATTTAATGTATTAACTAACAATGAAGTAATACATTTGTTTCATTGGTAACAGTTTATAATAAGGTTTCATTAGTTATTGTTAGTTAATGTATTAACTAACATGAATAAACAATGAACAATACATTTATTACAGTATATATTAATCTTTGTAAATAATGTTAGTTAACTAATATTAACAATTGGAACCTTATTGTAAAGTGTTATTGTTTTTATTAACCTTTTTTAACATTATTATTTTGATTTTAGTACATCAAGTTAAACTAAACTAAAATGAGAAATGTTGCATTAGCCATTAGTTGAAATAAAAGTTATTTTATTTTATTTTATATTTTGTTTTATTTTATTTTATTATTTCAGGTAACATTTTATTTTGATGGCAAATTTATTTGTAATTATTATTATTATTATTTTGTTTTCAGTTTAGTTAACGATAATAACCCTGATTTTCTAGACCTGGAAAAGTCATGTAAATTAATAAAATCTTAAATCTCCATGGGCATGTTTGTATGAATATTCAAGTTTTTTTTTATTCCACTAGCTGAAATAAAGAGTTTTTATTTTATTTTATTTTATTTTATTATTTTATTTCAGTTTATTTTATTTCAGTTAACATTAATTCTGTTTTAATAATGAATTTTTTATTTATTTATTTTATTTTTTGGTTAACGATAATAACCCTGATTTTCTAGATCTGGAAATGTCATGTAATTTAATAAAATCTTAAAGCTTCATGGGTGTTTTTATATGAATATTCAAGTATTTTCTTTCCACTAGCTGAAATAAAGAGTTTTTATTTTATTTTATTTTATTATTTTATTTCAATTTATTTTATTTCAGTTAACATTAATTTTGTTTTGATAATGAATTTATTTATTTTTTATTTATTTATTTTTTTGGTTAACGATACTAACCCTGATTTTCTAGACCTGGAAAAGTCATGTAAATTAATAAAATCTTTAAAGCTCCATGGTCATTTTTATATAAATATTCAAGTATTTTCTTTCCACTCACTGAAATAAAGAGTTTTTATTTTATTTTATTTTATTTCAGTTAACATTCATTTTATTTTGATGATAAATTTATTTATTTTTTTATTTATTTATTTTATTTTGTGGTTAACGATAATGACCCTGATTTTCTAGATCTGGAAATGTCATGTAATTTAATAAAATCTTAAAGCTTCATGGGCATTTTCATATGAATATTCAAGTATTTTCTTTCCACTAACTGAAATAAAGAGTTTTTATTTTATTTTATTTTATTTTATTTTATTTTATTATTTTATTTCAGTTTATTTTATTTCATTTAACATTCATTTTATTTTGATGATAAATTTATTTATTTATTTTTTTAATTTATTTATTTTATTTTTTGGTTAACGATAATAACCCTGATTTTCTAGACCTGGAAAAGTCATGTAAATAATAAAATCTTAAAACTCCATGGGCAGTTTTATATAAATATAAATTTTTTTTAGTCATGCTCAGTTCCAAAGTTTTTTTTTTTTTTCGTCAGAAATTAAGAATTAAAAAAAAAAAATCCATAAACTAAATTCTTATTTTTATGGACAGCTGGGTGCCATGGAGTGAAAATGGTCAGAAAGCACTGCTCTAGACCTGTTTCAAGACAAAGTCAAAAGACTATATCAGTTTGTCTTAATATTTTTTCTTCCAGGTGATTATTGAGAGGTATAAGGGAGAAAAGCAACTTCCCGTCTTGGACAAGACCAAGTTCCTCGTCCCTGACCATGTTAACATGAGTGAGCTGGTAAAGATAATAAGGTAAACATAACATCTCTAAATCCATGTCTGGGCCTTCAGCATTTCTTCTTTTACTTGTTGATTTTTTAAAACCAGGTTGTTGAGTGTACATTCCTGTGTGACTTTGGTTTCATATCATTGAGATACACAGAGTGCTTTTTTTTTGTGCATGTAGTCGCGTGTTTCAACCTCATCCGGTTTGTTTACTCGTCTGGTGGGGGTTTGAAGCAGGGTGGGGGAGGAGAACGCACTGGTGTGCCAATTTTAAGTGTTTGCTGACCCCGTCATCCACAGGGGACTTCTACGAATGCTTTTAAACAGTTTGAACTGTTTGCACAACAGCCACATTCTCTGTAGTGTGTTATTTTCTTACTTCCTTACCCGTTATGGTGTAGTATTTTTAAAACAAAACTCTAGCGAGTTAAACTTTCCTCTTAAGAGAAGCTTGTAGGTCAGTGTTGCCTTCCAGGTACTTTAACACAGACTCAGTCAGATGATCAGACTAAGAACATTTTGTTGGATCCATGCTGCCTGTCATTCTTCATAATCCTTGGCTACGAGTCACGACTGCTTGGTTATTTATAGTTCATTATGATTTATAGTGATTATGAGAATTTAAAGGTGAAGTGTGTAATTTCTATTAACTAATTAAATAAAAATGTGGAAATTAATTCTAAAAATATTTAAGGTTGAATACAAGATAAACTCAATTAACACTTTGAAATAAAAATGGACTCATCTGTTGTTTTCTTTTAACAAAAATAAAAATAAAAAAGGGAAATTGATGGTTACGGTGAGAAATTTAAAGTTAATGAGGCCAGAAATTATGACCTTTAGATAGATAGATAGACAAATAGACAGATATACACTGCTGTTCAAAAGTTTGGGATCAGTAAGATTTTTAATGTATTTTATTTTTTTTAAGAAGTCTTTTATGCTTATCAGAGTTCCATTTATTTGATCAAAAATACAGAAAAAAAGGTAATATTTTGAAATATTATTGCAATTTAAAATAACAGTTTTCTATTTTAATGTACTTTCAAATATTATTTATTTCTGTGATGCAAAGCTAGATTTTCATCAGCCAATTCTCCAGTCTTCAATGTCACTTGATCCTTCAGAAATCTTTCTAAAATTCTAATTAATTATTAATGTTGGAAACAGTTGTGCTGCTTGATATATTTTGGAACCTGTGATACTTTTTTTCAGGATTCTTTGATTAATAAAAAAGTTAAACAGCATTTATTATATAATTATTTGTTATAAATATAAATCTTTTTTAACCATTAAAGTCTTTACTATCAGTTTTTATCAATTTCGCACATCCTTGCTGAATATTAAGTATTAATTTCTTTCAAAGAAAGAAAGAAAGAAAAACTTTACTGACCCCAAACTTTGACCAGTAGTATATATTGTTACAAAAGATTTTTATTTGAAATAAATACTGTTCCTTTTAATGAATTATTCATCAAACAATCCTGAAAAAAGTATCACAGGTTCAAAAAAAACTGTTTACAACTAATAATAAATCAGCATATTAGAATGATTTCTGAAGGATCATGTGATAATGAAGACTGGAGTAATGATGCTGAAAATTCAGCTTTGCATCACAGGAATAAATTAGATTTTAAAGTATATTAAAACAGAAAACCACTATTTTAAATTGCATAAATATTTAATAATATTTTAGTTTTTTCTGTATTTTTAATCAAATAAACTCAGTCTTAAAAAAACAATCTTACCAAGATTTTTTCCCACATAAAAATTTTTTGATATATAAATATAAATATATATATATATATGTTTTTTTTTTAAATTTACTTCCATTGTAAGTATCTCACTGTAAACCACATTTTTTCTTTTTTTAAATGTTTTAGAGTTTCCATACTAATGAAATTGCTAAATTAGATGTAACTACACATATTTTACATATTTTTTCTTCACACCAAAAAATCATATTATAGGCGTATTGTTTGCATCTTGTGGCTATATTATTCAAACACTGAGTATTTTAACATTTACTGATTGTAAGCATCTCACTGTAAACCAGATTCGGAATGAGGGACAAGTGGAAATTGACTTTTGTGGTAATCAATATTATGCCACAAATGCTGTCGATAGAGCTGACCTTCCCCTGAACCCTGAACATCCCTTTAAACTTGCCTCGAACGAGTATGTTTTTATTATTATAATCAGTTATCATGTCTTTCTTTTCCAGACGCAGACTGCAGCTCAACCCCACCCAGGCCTTTTTCCTTCTTGTCAATCAGCACAGCATGGTCAGCGTGTCCACCCCCATTTCTGAGATCTACGAACAAGAGAGAGATGAAGATGGCTTCCTCTACATGGTTTACGCCTCCCAGGAGACCTTTGGTTGCTAAGCAGGCCTCTCGACCTTTGAGGGAGGGACAGACGTCAACAGGAAGCAGGTTCACCCAAATGTACCCGTTTCTCTCGCTCCACCCTCCCTGCTCCTCCCATACCGGTATGAAACAAAAATAAAACCGTTGATTTTCTCCACGTGACACTACAGTGCAAACCACAGCACATCTGTAAACACTATTCAGACCCTTCGTCCCATTTTAAACGTAGTTGTTTTTTTTTTATTACACTGTTAATACTTTGTATTTGGCCCTAGTTGTTTTTTCCCTTACATTTTATTACTTTAAAGTCCGTTATGTTGAATAAGTAACACATGTTGCTGTAAATAGACGAGTGTTTTTTCTTCATTTTAGGATTAATTTTAGAATTTAATTGTTTTTTCTGTCCGTTTCCTTGTAGTAATTTGCTGTTACCAGACCTTAGGTGCTGGTGTAAGATTATAAAATCTTACTTCAGAATTAAGTGCTTATTAATCAGAATGCAGCATAATTCCTGTCAGACTCATTCTGTGGTTCCCAAAACAAAACTGTTCTCCAAAGGTGCAATTATAAAAATTAATTGAACTATCTTTGGTTTCTGAAGCTATTATGAGCCTGTGTTTATTTCTGGGCTCCTGTGTAAAAATAACTCATCATTCACTCATTGTAGAATAATAAAGAAACTGCCTGATGGTAACTGTACTCAAAAGCCACATTGATCTGTACTGTACACATGTGAGCCAGAAGAACATCTGAGATCTTTTGGCACACAGTATTCTGCAGTCAGCCTCACGTAATCGTCAGTAGATGCGAATAAATTGCTTTTTTTGCACAGAAGACAAAACTATTAGCACATAATTATATACTTTTTTTTTTCTGTCACCATACGAGCTGTATGCCTTCTGTTAAATCTCAGATGAAGGGATTGTGATGCACTACTTTGCATGTTTTTTCTCAACCTTTTTTTTTTTTATATTGATTTATGCTATAGATTTGTTAATTATTTCAGATTAATTTAAAGCAAAAAAACCTGAAAGACTTTTTAGATGTTTTGAAACCAAAAGAAAAAAACTGAAATATGTATGTCCATGTATGTTTGAAATGTTTGAAAACGTGTGTGTATAAATCATTGTATGAAATGATTACGACGTGTTATGTTTTTAATTTCTACATACAAGCACTGATGATAAAAAGCTTGGGAGACAGACACTGAGACAGTACGTTTTTTTCTAACACTATGTATTTTTTCATGCAAATCATGGATAAAAATCATCCTTAAAGAGGAACAAAACTGCCCGAAAGTGCTAGAATTAGAGTTACAATTAAAACTGAAACAATGAAAGATGCATAAATTCAGTTCTTGACTGTCCAGTCTGTTTGAAATATTCAGAGAGCTTTATTTTAATTTTAAAGTTAACATCCGTAATATGCATCTAGTATAGATGTTTTCCCTTGAGCTAATGTTGATATATTGAGCTTTACATATTCTATACCTGAGAGTTTCTTTGTGATCAGGCAGTTGAGTACCACATAAAATAGCCGTGATGAACACTGTTGTATAATGAAGATAATACTGACCAACAATGTATGACACTGCAAAATGAAAATCTTTAAAAGTAGCTTAAGATGAGTCACATCTTATTTCCTTATAAACGATAATGCGCTAAATGATTTACACAACTATACACAGAAATATAAACACAAAGACATACATGGCTAATTTTGGTCCCATTTTCCAAATCTGTGTTTCTGTGGCGTCCTTTGACCATTAGGTGGCAGCAATGTCTAGCAGGAGATGAGCAGCGAGTTGGTGAGCGACTGGTGACTCTGTGCTCTCTCTATCGTCTCGCCATTAGAGAGGATCTCACACGCAGCCAGTTCATGACAAAGAGCATTGAGCACCTCCAGGATATGTGCTTTCCCTACAAATCAGAGCAGGTAGATGTATGGAAGGGTTAATCCACTATACAGTCAATATTTTAAAGGAGTAGTTTGCTTCTAGAACAAAAAGTTACAGGTAATGTCATCCAAGATGTTTGTGCCTTTCTTTCTTCAGTCGTAAAGAAATTATGTTTTTTGAGGAAAACATTTCAGGATGAGGATTTTTATCTTCATACGGTGGACTTCAATTGTGCCTGCGAGTTTGAACGTTCAAAATGCAGCTTAAAAGGACTCTAAATGATCCCAGCCAAGAAATAAGGGTCTTATCTAGCAAAACGATTTGTCATTTTCTAAAAAAAAAAAAATAAAAAAAGAAATATACTTTTATATATACTCATCACATCCCTATTTTTAACCTCAAATGCTCATCCTGTCTAGCTCTGCCATGTGCATGTGTGCTCTGTGTAAATACAGTTAGGGTACGTCAAAAAACTCCCATCTCATTTTGTCCTCCAACTTTAAAATCGTCCTACATCACTGCAGAAGTACCAACCCATTGTTTACAAGTGAACATGAAAGGAAGGTCAAATGCCCGTTACAAAAGAAAAGGTAAAATAGCGACGTAGGATGATTTAGAAGTTGGAGGAGAAAATAGGATGCAAGTTTTTCGACATACCCTAACTATATTGACCCGGATTACACAGAGTACACATGTGCAGAGCTAGACTAGATGAGCATTTGAGGTTAAAAAGTATATAAATTTTTTTTTCTTTTTTTTTGACAACGTTTCACTAGATAAGACCCTTATTCCTTGGCTGGGATTGTTTAGAGCCCTTTGAAGCTGCACTGAAACTGCATTTTGGATGTTCAAACTCGTCCACTATATGGAGATAATTCCTGAAATGTTTTCCTCAAAAGACATAATTTCTTTACGACTGAGGAAAGAAAGGCATGAACATCTTGGATGACAACGGGGTGAGTACATTGCTCTGGAAGTGAACTACTCATTTAATTCCATCATTATACTGTACACTGGGGTCCAAAAGTCTGAGACCAGTAGTGAAAATGCTTCTATTTTGCATTTTTTTTTCTAAGAAACATTATGATGATAAGCTAAAAATTAGGGCTGTGATAATAAATAAATGAATTGCTATTAGTGGATCGATTCTTGAATGCATGGCATGTTTCTCTGGAATTGATTCTGAGCTTTGTTTTCAACAGCAGATGGTGCTCTAATCTAGTTTTTAACCGCACACTCAAATGCTCAGAAAGAAGTGCACTAAAAAGTAATTGTATTCGAAGCTAGAGTAATGTAAACACAGCCCACTGTGAACACACTTGTCACTTCAACCTTTTTGAACTTTATGAATGATTTTTTAGGTTTAAATGTTTGTTAAAATGGTCATTGTATGCAAAATTCACTTTTACATGTTTTTTAATATAAGTAATATCCCCTTTTTCAAATCAGGCCATTCTCTGATTCTTGGCTGTGTGACATCACACCAACCAAGGTAGTTGATTGACACGGCTGTCTTACCTTAGACCCGCCCTGAGTGAGCTGTGACCAGTCCACCATTGTTGCAATGCCAGAGCAGGGACGCATACAATAATGTCACCTAAGTGACTGAGGTGTTCTGTTGTTGGATATAATAATGAACATAGTAATCATAATTTACTCCCGTTTACTATTTTGGCTTTTGAAGGGAATGCGCCTCCCGATCTGCATAAATGCATCTATGTTAGCATTCATCATTAGCGATCTTCATTAAGATCCTAAAGAATCATATCAACTTGTGGAAAATCGGCATCCGATGACCCCTAGAGTACAGCTGTTTCTAAAGCATACACTGCCATCTGCTGTTAAAAACTAAGCTCAGAACTGATTTGAGAGAGAATCACGATGCATTCGGAAGATCTCAGAATCGATGCAGAATCACTTTTCGATTCATGTCACATTTATTTATTTTCACAGCCCTACTAAAAATTAGTTGGAAGTTCACATAAAAAAAAAAACAAAAAACAAAAAAGTGTTTATTTTAGTATCAGAGATAAGTATGTTTTTTTTTTACTAATATCTTACATATTTCTTATATTCCAAATTCATTTTGATTTTAGTTAAAGTTATAGTAATTTTTTGTGTTTTTGTCATTTTATTTATTTTTATTTTAAATATCTGTATAGTTTTTAATCAACTTCTATTTTAGTTTTAGTTATTTTAGTACATAAAATTAAACTAAATAAAAACAAGATTTTTTTTTTTTGGTGAATTTTTTTTAGATTTTATTTTTATTTCAAATTATGAATATACACACACACTTAGTGATTTGAGAAAAAAATCCATATTTTTTTTGCACGAACATCAAAAATGATCAATGTCACAAATTTGAGATTAGTGACCTGCAAAAAAAGCATAAAATCTGTCTTACATAATTTACTAATTTTACATTTTTTTGCTTTACTTTTTACCAAAATCCCAAAACTTATTTCAGTCTTAAAAAATAAATAAATAAATACTACAATAAAATAAATAATAAATTCCAGCTTTTTAAAGTGATCTTTTACTTAAATTTTACATTTTTAAACCAACATTTTACACTATTTTAGAAGTTTGTATTCTTATATTCCAATTTCATTTTAATTTGAATTCAAGTTTATTTTTATTTTAAATATCTGCATAGTTTTTTTTATTAACTTTTATTTTAGTTTTAGTTATTTTTTTTTACATCAAGTTAAACAAAATAAAAACTTTAAATATTTCCTTGGCAAGTAGGTAAATTGTTTTTATATATATATATATATATATATATATATATATATATATATATATATATATATATATATATATATATATGGTGATTTGAGGAAAATAAATAAATTTTGCGCACAAACATCAAGAATGATCAATGTCACAAACTTGAGTTTGATTAGTGACCTACAAACGAGAAGAAAATTACATAATTACATAATTTACTAATTTTACTTTCTTTGGTTTTGTTTTTTCAAAATTAAAAACTTATTTCCATCTTAATTAAATTTAATTAAAATTACCCAGCTTTTTGGTTTCAGACTTTTGTAGCACATTGTATATATAATGTCTCTGCCACATTTTCACTGCATACCCGGCCTGTTAAACAGTGAAAGTTTTATAAGAGCAAAGCTAGCAAGTTAAAAGTTACAGTGTCTCTTACCATGCTGAGGATCACTGCAGGACTCCAACGTGCTGAGCAAAATCTTTCCTAAAGATCTTCTCGAGACATTCTACAATAAAAACAAGAAAATGTAACACCATACATGTTAATAAATCACAATTAGATGTCATTCAATAAATGCAATGAATTAATTAAATTAATAATATATGTGACCCTGGACCATAAAACCAGTCATAAGTGTCAATTTTTCAAAATTGAGCTTTATACATCATCTGAAAGCTGAATAAATAAGCTTTCCATCGATGTATGGTTTGTTAGGATAGAACAATATTTGGCTGAGATACAACTATTTCAGTATGTGGAATCTGAGGGTGCAAAAAAATCAAAATATTGAGAAAATCACCTTTAAAGTTTTCCAAATTAAGTTCTTTGCAATGCATATTACTAATCAAACATTAAGTTTTGATATATCTACAGTAGGAAATTTACAAACTATCTTCATGGAACATGATCTTTACTTAATTTCCTAATGATTTTTGGCATAAAAGAAAAATCTATAATTTTGACCCCTAAAATGTATTTTTGGCTATTGCTACAAATTTACCCCAGCGACTTAAGACTGGTTTTGTGGTCCAGGGTCACATATTACATTAAAACGTATATCAAAATGCATATATTTATTAGAAATGTATTAATGACATATATCATTTCCTAAATAATTTAAAAATATTAAAATGGCAAAATACTTAATAATGAAAATGTAATTGACTTCCTAAATAAAGTTGATATTATTTTAGGATCATCAGCAAATCCAACGTGCTTGATGAACACTCATCTATGTGGCTTGAAAGCGTTTACAGTAGCGTCACTGAGCCGACAAGTCTCTAGAGACTGACCAGCTCTCGCAGCTGCTGCAGAAGCTGTAGCACATCCATCAGTTTCTCCTCCACCAGAGACAGACGCACCCGCTCCGTCTCCAGCATCTGCAGCTCCAGGTGAAGCAGCTCCGTCTCCTCGGCCTTCTGCTGAAGCTCCTGGACCAGGGCGTCCCTCATCTGCAAACACACGACACTTACCGGTGACCTTGCGCAGATTTAAACGCTAACGCTTCAGCACACAATGAATTTCAGGTTAGGAGAATCTTTGCCAGATGTGCCGATAGCCCATAATTCAGCCGAGACGCATAATTTCTCCGACAGAAATAGTTCAGATATGCTTGTTTTTGGCCTGTCTGACCATATGTCAAAAATCCACATCTGCCGCCTGGGCTCGCGTTAAACTGGTTATGCCCGGATCCGTCGAGCATGGTTTTTTCCATAAATGTGTGTGGGGCCTTTTTAAAAACACTAGCAACATAGTTCACGTCTGGTGCATTGCAGCTGAGCGGTTTCTAACAGCTCAATGTAGATGTAACTGTGGAAGGCCTGGAGGTTTATTCCTGCGGTCATCTGATTGGCTGTTCGCACAGACACACACGCGGCTGGTTGCTTGGGTGGGAGAGTAAGTGAGAGCTGTGGCTTTTCTTTGAAGCCTGTCGTTCTCATAACAACCGAGCAGTAGGCGAGCGCCTTGTAATCTAATTTTACACCCCTGCACTCGAAAGCAACCATGAATGTAGAAGTAAAACACAACCCAAAGTCCTGTTCGGGTGACGTAAGGCGTTTAAAAGAGCAGCAGCAGCAGCCAAAGTTTATTTGGATGAACTCGTGCCCTCGCATATGAAAATGTCTCATTAGTATTTGAAATCTTTGATACGGGTTTTAACTGCTGGGTTACTATGTGTGTTTGTGTTTGCTTTTCTTTGGAGCTGAATGCGGTTCTGTTCTTCAGCTGTTCATGTCCTCCAGCTCAGATTTTGTTTGTTGCTATGGCAGTGCTCATAATAGCAAAATGAATCCAAATATTTAGTTTTTACATCAATACGTTGCTGTCTATGCAGGGTCAGAAAGCTCTTGGATTTCATCAAAAATATCTTCATTTGTGTTCTGAAGATGAACCAGGGTCTTACAGGTTTGGAACGACATGAGGGTGAGTAATTAATGACAGAATTTTCATTTTTAGGTGAACTATCACTTTAAAGTGTTAAATATATCATGTTATTGCACAAGCTGGAAAAAACCCATCAGTTGAATCAGGGCTCTACGCTTAATTTTCTTTTTACGAGCACTTGTGCTCCTAACTTAAGAAATTTAGGAGCACAGTCAAAATTTTAGGATCACCTTATAATCAATAATCAAAACATCTGATCAAAAATTAGGTGATATTTGTCTCCTTAAAGTGATTCACAGGAGAATTTTGTTTTTACTTTTGTGATGGCATTTTTCTGACTTTATTAAAAGTATGTCGTCTTTTATGTCAAATTTTAAAAAAATATATATATTTTTAAGCTTTTTAAAATTTCTAATTAAAACAACAGAATAAGAACAAGTAGAATAAGAATAAGTTAGCAATCAAATGAAATCAGTATTAACTAAATTAATTTGTACTAGAACGCAAAAGTGGCTTGTAGGTGTATTTTCATATGTTTAATGAGGATCAGAGGTGGCATGCGTGCAATCAAATTCATAAATTCATGTTGAGATTAATATTTTAAATAACATTTTGAATACAGAAATTTTAAATGATTTAAATAACTGAAAAGATACTTTAAAAAAACTAAATCTGCGGCAAGCCACTGATTTAATCACTGATTTAATTACTGAATATAATTTATTTGATTCGTTCGAACGGCTGATTCATTTAGGAATAAAGTAAGTGACTGTCTTTATGAATGGGAAATTGAATCATTGGCTCACTAGATTCATTTAAAAATGTACGTTCATTCATAAAACACCGCTGTGTTTAAATGAAGATGCGCAGCAGCTCAGTTGTGACTTGTTTCAGACTATTTTTGATGACGAAATAGAGCAAAATCAGGTTATACTGTTATAGCCAGATAATGTAAGTCACTTAATATTAACTTCTTGTTTATTTAACTGTTGTATTAAATCAATATCTCATTTACAAACTCCCTAAAAAAACATTAAAAGCTGTCACTCATCTCAGTTCATCGCGATCTCACAAAGTTCCATTATAATCAACGAAGCTCTCCACACTGCACAAAAAAATCTCTTATTTACACTCTTTCTACACTTTGTTTATGAAAGGATTTGTGAGATATGTCCATGATACATTACACAACGTTGCAAAAACATGAAGAAACCTTTGAAGCTCCTCTCAGCGCAAACACAAATATGCTGATCGGGTCACTGGCACATGGTGCTCCTAAATATTTTTTCACAGTCGCAGTAGTTTTCAGTCGCACTGTAGAGCCCTGTAAATGCAGTCATACCTGGTCAGTGCCCATCTCTGCCCTCTTGGCCTGATTCTCTTTCAGTTCTAGTTGTTTATTGAGTCGTATGACCCTCTCCAGCAGCTCTAGCACAGCCGTCTGACTCTCCTCTGTGCGAGAGTCTCCGAAATGAGACAGCAGCTTCTTCACTGCTTTCTCATCACACCTGAGAGCACACAGAAACACATGAGGCAGTATGTTTCCCTATAAGCCATGTATTCATTCCTGTCATGTTTGGATTCGTTTGACTTTCAGAGTATAGCCATAAAGGGCATTTGTGAACGCAGTGAGTGATACGGTTAGTAGCGGATGTGTACCTGTCTCCACAGCAGGACAGTCTGGTGAGGATTCGCTTCACCTCGTCCACTTGTCTCTGTTGCTCCCCGGTCCATCTTTCTTCCTCTTCATCAGACGCCGCCTGACCCTCCACCGAACGGAAAAGCTGCTCCTCCACTACATGAACATAGAGCACAAACATGGATGACATTTCTTGAAGCAACATATCAAAATAAAATTGAATTTTGTTAGTGTAACCTAATAATACATAACTTTTTTACTTGAGTAAGCAAGTTCTTTTAGATTTTACCACATGAGGTATATATACGGGTCAATATGATTTTTTACATGTTTTTGAAATAAGTCACATGCTTACCAAGGCTTCAATAATCAACAAAACAGTAATACTGTGAAATATTATCACAATTTAAAAGTGGTCATGATACGAGAAACCAAATTTCTCTTGATCTTTTGACATACACTACCGTTCAAAAGTATAGGGTCAGTACATTTTTATTGTTTCTTTTTTTTTTTTTTAAGAAATTAATACTTTTATTCACCAAGGATGTATTAAGTTAATAATTAAAAGTTTATTAAAAGTTAATAATAAATCATTTACATTGTTATAAAATATTTATATTTTGAATAAACACTGTACTTTTTAAACTTGTTATTCATGAAAGAATCCTGAAAAAAAAAAAAAAAAAAAAATCACAGGTTCCAAAAAATATTTGGCAGCACAACTGTTGATATTATCCAACATTGATCATTCTAATAATAAATCTGCATATTAGAATGATTTCTGAAGGATCATGTGACACTTAAGACTGGAGTAACAGCTGATAAAAATTCAGCTTTTCATCACAGGAATAAATTCTATTTTGAAGTATGTTAAAATAAAAAACATTATTTTATATTGTAAAAACATTTTGCAATATTACTGTTTTTTTTCTATATTTTTAATCAAATAAATGCAGCCTTGATGAGCATAAGAGACTTCTTTAAAGACTATTACAAGTCTTACTGACCCCAAACTTTTGAACGGTAGGGTATAAGAGGTCTTTGTATGGTTAATACTTGCAATCTTGCAAGTTTCATAACTTAAAATGTCCTTACCATTAATCAGTGTTAATTTCATTGACATAATTTTCATCAGCACTTTTTCACTGACGAAAATGAGACGATAAAGAAACTAAAACTCGTTTTTAATGACAATCTAACGAAAATCTATTGACATTTTCATCAACGAATGAAATTTAGGAGCACAGTCAAAATTTCTGGAGCACCTTATAATCAATAATCAAAAATCTGATGAAAAATTAGCCTTCCCAGGTGAGGTGATATTTGTCTCCTTAAAGTGATTCACAGGGGAATTTTGTTTTTTTACTTTTATAATGGCATTTTTCTAACTTTATTAAAAGTATGTCGTCTTTTATGTCAAATTTGTAAAAATATATATTTTTAAGCTTTTTAAAATTTCACAGTCAAAATTTCTGGAGCACCTTATAATCAATAATCATTTTCATCAGTGAATGAAATTTAGGAGCACCTTATAACGAGACGAAAATGTTAGGGAGGGATGAATCTGCTGCATGGTCAGTAGGTTAGATGTGCACATTTAAACCGCAACATAACCTATCGAAAATGTCAATATCTGGGAGTAAGAGAAGAGCAGATATGTGTATAAATTTGACGACGCAAAACTCAATTCGGTCCGGTTTACGAGCGCAGACACTGAAACAGCGCCTTTCACACACTCTTCTCGTCACATGAATGGAGAAATACACACAAAAAAAGTCGAATTGTCTGTTTTGACGAGTATTCATGTAAACACACTCGGTTACATAGGTGAACGTAAGCAGTAGAGAGAATATTGGACGTGTATCAGTATATACTGCATCCGTGCATTCGGTTTTAAAGGGACCGCAGCCTAATTTAGTTGCTATTGTCTGTGTGGTATTGATGTTAAATCAAGCAACAAAAGAAAGGGAAAAATCACTCACTGCTCTTGATTGAATCATTTTAGTAGATTAATCTAAATTTATATACAGAAATAAATACGTCTGCTTGATAAAATAAAGAATGTGGTAACAAAATGGTTTAATATATAACCATTGGTGTTTAATTGAAAAGAAGACCATGTTCTTGTTTCTTTGAGAAGTAGTTTCATTTAATTTTAATATAAAGGCATGTTGCATGTCACAGCAGTTAAAACTGTCTATTGTGTTAAAACCTTAATATCAAACCTATAGTTAGTTTGGTATTTTTAGAGAAATGCTTAAATGCATTACACTGTAACTAAACCCATTAGATTTTAAAATCTTATATTTAGTCGACTAAAACTAAAAACAATTCGGATAATTAAAATATGACTAAAACTAAATGGCATTTTAGTCAAAAGACTATGACTAAGACTAATAAGTCATTTGCATAAACATTGCCTTCAGAGCAAGACATCGACGAATAGTCTTCTTTTCATCATAGGCCCCGCCCACTGCCGTTCAGTCGCATCGCATCAAAAGCAAGTAGAAATTACAATCACTGCTGCTATCTTGCCTACACTAGATAGCGTATACAGATGCGTGTTCGCTTTCTGACACAGTCCAAGCGCTTCAGTGTCTCGCCAATAGGACAAATGAAGTGAAAGAACGTTTGCGTTGACACATTTGGATTAAACAGCTCGTTCACGTCTTTGTACAAATGTCAGAAGGATCCCAGAGTAAGGAACAAGTGGGTGGATGGTTTATTTTAATGGCATCCTGGATCGTGTCTGAGGATTGTTCAGAGGATTTTTGTAAACGAGGCATGGTGTCGTCAAGAGTTCACAAAGAAACATTTGTTGAAAGATGAGGCGGTACTAGATCTGACTGCAGCTGCATCACAAACTGTAAGTAAGTTATTTCATAATCCCTTGTACGGAAATGAACGTTTTATGATCATGTTTCTAAAACACTCACATGAGTGAGGGGGTGCTGATACTGTTTCCTATGCATTGACGTTAGCCAATCATAAAAGTGGCTGATTACTGACAAGCCTTTAAGGACACACCCCTTAAAACAGGTCGTTTTAGACAGAGGGTCAGAATAAGGGTTAAAAATAAAAATTTTTCCACAATATCTATTTGTTTTTGTGTGCAAAAAATGTTATTAACATTATAAGTAAACCCATGAATAAATAAAAAAAATCCATGCCATGACCCCTTTAAACTACTGCCAAAGTTTCCGTGTTTAGTGTCACATGATCTATCAGAAGTCATTTTAATATGCATTTCTTATTATTCTAATTTCAAAAGAACAGCATTTATTTAAAATATAAATCTTTTGCAACATTATAATACATCTTATTGATCTATTTAATGTATTCTTACTAAATAAAAGTATTAATTTCTTTAAAAAATCTTGCTGACCTCAAAGTTGTTTTAGGTTATCCAGCAAATTTTTTCTCTTTCTTTCTGCGCAGTTTATAGACATGAATCTGCAATATTGCACTTTTTAGTACTGCCTGTAATATCTTGGAAAACGGTGTTCAAAAGTGATTCTGAAAATGCAAGTATCAACTATTTACAAGTTGCATGCCAACAGAGTCTCAAAAAGGGTTGAGTAACATCAATATTTGTCTTACTAGTGTCAGGCACAGTCTCTGCACGTCCCGTTGGCGAGCGTCGATCCTGCTCTGTGTCTAGGCAACAGCGTGGCGCAGTCTGACTGGCCCCATTATACCGTCTGTCTGGTTTGTTGATGAATGGAACCGATGTTTTAGACACCTCAGATCTGTGAAGTGAAAAACAGGTCAGAGGAGATCAGATGTTAATGGGTAATTCTGGCTTAGGACAATCTTATAACATAACACTAGCAATAAACCGCTTAGGCTTCACTTAAATTGCAACAATTAGCATTTATTAGTTTATTTAAGCATTATTTTAAAGTACAGACGTTTGAACATATATAGCACGACACATAATTTCCACATCTTTATTTAACAAAGACGCCAAGTAATATGATCAATGTAATACTTTCACCAGCTCTTGATTAGTGAAGGTGGCTGTGGGTAATTGAAGCCAGGCGTGTGACATAATATTCATCAAAGTGAAAAGAAAGATTAAAGATCGTGAAAACTATACATAACTAGACCCTAAAAACAGAGTATGCACTATGATGAATGTTAAACATATGGCTGACGTCATTTACGTCAGTGCATATCTGAAGCCAGGTATTAAAAGTACATTATTTCACTTTAAAATAAACATATATTGAGCATCTTCAGTTTTGTCAAGACAGCTATAAGTGAATGCAATCGATTATGTTTCTGTCATTTCAACACAGCCGTTTCTCTAAGCTTTGTGACAGAAGAAATGCAATAGGGGGCTTTCATGAATCAAAGAATAAATGTTTCCAGATGACAATGTCTTGCCTGCAGAAGAGAGGAAAAAAAAGGCTGCAGAAATCCATTTGCTCCAGCATGAATCCCAGAGAGTGAAAAAAGGGAAAAGAATTTGAAGCCGGGTGCACTCATGCATATATCCTGCTGCCATGAGGAACCCTTCAGTGCAGAGCGGCCATAAATATAGGCCGTATGAGCCTACAAAATCATCCCTCGGCACACTACGCTTTTGCTTCTGAGCGGTACGTACAGTTTAAGGTCAATATTTGGAATCCACATTGTCAGATGAGGGAGCGCAGGGTGTTTGAGAAAGGGGGGGTGGCTCGGTTAAAGGTGGGTTTGGGGCTCTATGATGACCTACAGCTGCCGAGGGAGAGCACCAGGGAGACCCTAAACAGGCCTGTCATGGTTGCTATAGGAACCCACTGACATAAGTAAGATATTATGGTCTAGGCGCGGTGTCTAATTGACAGGGATGTTGGAGTTTGTGTTAAAGAATGTGTACTTTACTAAAAGAAACTACAGTTTTAACATATTAACACTACTGTTCAAAAGATAACTTTGTGCCTCTGAGAAAGCAGGACAATGTACTGTATGCCACATTTGTTTAACGTCAATATCAGTCTTGTAGAAGCGATTCGAGTTGTGTTTGACTAATACCGCCGACAGGATCTGCTTTCTGTCTTCATGACTGAGAATAACAAATGAAGATGAGCTTCTGAAAAGACTCAGCGAACCAGCGTCTGTAGAAATGGAGAGACGAGCACACACTGAGAGCAGTTAAAGAAGCTCTCTAGACACCTGAATTCACTCCAGACATTTGGAAAAAGTCTCAATATGAGATCCAGCCATCTTTCTTTTGGCCTCTTCAAACACTGACTGTGAAACAAGTCTGGCCAAAGACAAAGTAGAACGGAACGGTTGCATAAGGGGTTATGAAAATGCAATCAAACTGAAAACACAAGGGTGGAGAAAAGTATTTTCTTCATGTTTTCGTGCATGTCTCTTTAAATGCAAATGAGCTGCTGCTCCCCGCCCCCTTTTCCAGAATAGGGCTGTGCCTTTACAGCTTATAGCTCAGATGCTCTGCTAAAAACATATGCACATACAGACGATATTCCTATCATACGACAGAACTCCTGATTCTGGACAACTTTGCCTTTAGAACCACCGCTGTCATTCAAATCGTTTGTTAAATGACTGAGATGATGTTTACTTTTGCAAACTAGTCCTAGGTTTTTCGCTCAATCTGGAAAAAACACTGCAGTACAATTCTCTGGAATCTCTAGGCCAATAATTAATCAAAAAATGTTAAAATGTACCCTTTGGGAAGCTATAATGGGGTCGCTTAGAAAAGGGGCCTGCCCAAATTTACCCAAAACCCTATAAAGTCTAAAGAAAAACTCAAAACTTCACGAGACTTCACGAGGCATTCTAAACAAGCATGCAAAGTCTCAAGGGGATCAGACCACTAGATCTTCCCATACAATCGATCTCTTGATTCTGAACAGCTTTGCCTCTAGGACAACTGTTGTCTTTGAATGTTTGCCATTATTTAAAAAACATACTGTTGCGAACTACTCCTAGGTTTTACACTCAAAAAAAAAAAAAAAAAAAAAAGACAACAAAAAAAAAAAAAAAAAAACACTGCCGTACAATTCTCTGGACTCTCTGGGTCAATAATTATCAACAAATGGTGAACTTTCCCCTTTGGATAGCTATAACGGGGTCATATAGAAAATGAGCATGGCCAAACATAACCGTAAGCCTATAAACCCTAAACAAAAACTCAAAACTTCAAAAAACTAGGTGAGCTCATGCGTCAGATGATTCTAAAGAAGCATGCACCATAGGTGGCTCCTCATTCTGAACAACTTTGCCTGTAGGACCAGTGCTGTCAATCAAATTGTTCATTAAATATTCAAGATTATTTAAAAAGTCTACTTTTGCAAACTAGTCCAAGGTTTTTCACTCAGTCAAAACCACAGCAGTACAATTCTCTGCACCCTCTAGATCCATATTATACCCCAAAACCTATAAATACTAAACGAAAACTCAAAACTTTATGAAACTGGTTGTACATATGCAATAGATGATTCTAAACAGGCATGTAACATTTAATGAAAATTTGATCATAGGTGGTGCTATAACAGTCATAAATGTTAAATATCCTCAGTATTCTATGGTTAATTGCCTGGATTTGCCAAAAATGCTTTTTTAAATCATTGATTTAGTCTTGAACCCTGATAATCACTGCTTGCATGTATATTGTTTATTTAATTTTTTTTTTAAATAAAATGAATACAAGGATGCATTAAACTAATAAAGTCACATCAAAGTCATTTATAACGTACTAATGCATATTAGTATGATTTCTGAAGGATCATGTGACAACGGATTTTTTATTTTTTGTCAAATATATATATATATATGTGACCCTGGACCACAAAACCAGTCTTAAGTAGCACGGGTATACAGTAGTCAACATTTGAAGTAGATCAAAAAAAGTTCATTGAAGTTGTCCTAAGATAGGAACAGGTATTCTTTTGGGTTTTAGGACAAATTTAACAAAAGGTTTTGATCCACTTCAAATGTTGACTACTATATTGATAGCAATAGCCAACAATAAATTGTATGGGTCAAAATTAATGATTTTCTTACATGCCAAAAAATCATTACGATTTTAAGTAAAGGTCATATCCCATGTAAATTTCCTACCGTAAATATCAAAACTTAATTACTGATTAGTAATATGCATTGCTAAGAACTTCATTTGGACAACTTTAAAGCCAATTTTCTCAATATTTTGATTTTTTTTTGCACTCTCAGATTCCAGATTTTCAAATAGTTGTATCTCGACCAAATATTGTCCTATCCTAACAAACCATACATCATTGGAAAGCTTTTATTCAACTTTCGTCTGATGTATGAATCTCAATTTCCCTCAAAATTGACTTATGACTGGTTTTGTGGTCCAGGGTCACATATAATAAAATACTATCTTAAAAATAGATCCTGGGATACGTTAGCTCAAAGGCCTTGCGATCATTAAATGAAAGGTGTTAAATCAAGATATAAATTAAACTAGACAAGTTTACTACAATCCAGATTCAAACTCACAGCACAGTTCAACATGTCATGAGAATCAAGTGCAACATGAGTATGTGCGCTAACCTCTAGGCCACAGCTCTGACGAAATAAGAGAAATTTAATACGGACTATGTAACATCTCATGCACACTATAGATGCTCAAATGCTGAAACATACTGGTTTTATTTCATAGCGCTCACAAAGAGAGAACAGCGCATATGTCTGGATAAGACAAACACAAAGCCCAAATTTGACAGAACCTCCATCTGGCATACGTTAGCTCTCCCAGCCGCTAATTCCATTCTGTTTGATTCCATCTCCGCTGTCTTCCAAACATCCACCTTATACAAAGCAAACTTACGATTTAGCGAACACTAACAGAAGACACAAGAATGAAACGCCATTTGAGGATGAATTGATATTCTACCACATTTTTTGTGACGCAGGATTATTTGAATTTAAACTCAATGTATAAGGGTTTATGCTTAATATTTACTGGAAACTAGAGCGAAGCTTTGGCCTAAAGGCTTAAAGGTGTCCCAATTTTCTTTTACAGCATCTTAACAACTTATATGAGCTGCACTGAGAACATGCCACATATTGACGCATAGGCTAAAATACTACTTGTGTGTGTTTAAACAGGAAAAAGACAAAAACGTTTTTTTTTTTTTTTTTTTTTTTTAGAAAATTTAGGGCAAGTTACAAAACCAAAACATATGCAAGACAGAACTGTGGCAAAGCCTGTATCTCATTAGTCTGTGTATCACTTTTGGCTACACGTCTCATCTCTTGCCTTGAACGAGGACTCTATTTTGGTGGTCAAGCTGCTAACAATAGGTTTCTATCTTGCGACTATATTTACACTGGACCAGAGTGATGTACTAACGTGGGGCGAGCCCAGCTGTTTGTGGTTTAGACGTGCACTTCCTGTGTTTATTACAGCAGGATCTGAACTTCCAGACCCCCTCTTGCAGCCAGTTTACTTTCAAAGTATTTCAGTGGAATGAAGACTAGAAGGATGAGACAATCGTATATGTTAAACAAGCACATAAATAACAAGATTATATCTGCCCGGATGTTGCGAGGTCCTAAATGCTTATAAAGCAATCGATTTATCTTGAGACTATGAAACAGATGTCCACAATTAAGACTAGGCACATGGTTGGTAACACGATACCTGGTTAAGTAAGACTAGAGAGGCTGAGTCAAACTGGCAGACGTGGACCATGTGTGAATGCACAGACGCTGTTATTCTTCTACTATACGGTGTGAGATTTGGGAAATCACCTGATCTTGCTGGGGGGGGGTTCTGTCTGGAGATTCCAAACGAAACCAGACGGTAATTAATCAGAGTCCAGAATCTTTGTTATTACGAGAGCAGTCCTGGTAAACACAGCTTTGAAGGAGGTTCGCGAAGTGTTTACGCGTCTTCACAAGTCATAAACATGAAACAGACACGTTTGAGAAGAATCCAAATGGACAGATTCAACCTTGTGCGCTATTTCATTTTAGACAAGTCAATGTGTTCGCAAGGAAGTGAAAAAGTTTTCAAGAACGTTTTTCTCACAGCTTGGCCAGTTTATTAGTGCTGAGGTCTGCGGAGCAAGAGTATCAGCTGGCCGAGGGTGGGAAGAGAAGGGGAAATGTTCGTAGCTGTGTTTGAAAGTGGAAGAAAGTCAAGGTCTCTGGCGTTTTTCATTCTGAAAGTTCTTAGGAAATAGTGGAGCAAAAAAATCATCCCGTATAAAGACAACATTTTCACGAGGCCTCATTTTGTTGACATTTCTTTACCTTCTTCAGTCATAATAGAGGGGAATTTTCAAAGGATTGTTCATTCCATCTGTCCAGCCCTGTTATTATGTGTTGAGGTATAACAGGTTACCCGAACACACTGTACATAAGTCGGCCGCACCGCAGCTGAAATAATAGTTCTCTGAATAATAACTGATTATTTTTGAGCGGTTAGATGGCCTTGCGTTTAACATGTCAGTCTCTGTGATGTCAGCACAGACCTGATGATAGATGCAATGCTTTTCACCTGGTATGAATGGAGGGACATAAAGCATGTCTGAAAGCTGAGCGATAAATAGAGTTAGATGGTGAAAATTCATCCCCACTGAACAAACAGCCGAGTGTTTGCTTCTTCCTCCAGATGGCGGCTCTTATCCCCCCCTTCTCTTTGTGTTACTCTTGCACCGTCTGTCTCTTTTGTCCTGAGGTCCGCCTTGCTGCGGTTCTCTTGGGGTCTAGGCTGAGGGCTTCGGTCCATCTTGGATTCGGAGGGACAGAAAAACGCCTCCAGGCAGGACACACACGGATGGTGTGTGTTTTTCATGGAAATGAACTGAACAGATCAGGTCTGTTCCCACCACCTCCCCCAAGAGACCTGGCCTCCATCTAAACCTCTTCCTCTTTCTTTATTAGGGCCAAGAGGGCTTCAGGAAACCTTACACAATATCTGTGAGATCCATACTTGGACTTTGTCTCATTCTGGGTGACTGCAAAGTGTTGAATATGACCGGAAATGGCTCATTAAAAAAGTCTCTCCAAGACCTGCATATCAAAATAATTATTTTCCATTATACTAGCGTTCAAAAGTTTGTGGTCAGTAAGACTTGGAAAAAAAGAGCCTTTTTTAAACTCGTATTGGATTTTTCAAAAACTTATAAAAAGGTCAACAGAACAGCATCTACTGTTGAAGTCAAAAGTTTTCATACACCTTGCAGTATATGAAAAATGTTATTTTACCAAAATAAAAGGGATCATACAAAATACACATTATTTTTTTATTTAAAACTGACCTGAATAAGATATGTCACATAAAAGACATTTACATATAATCCACAAGATAAAATAATAGTTGAATTTATAATAAAAAAAAATGCTGTTTAAAAGTTTACATACACTTGATTCTTATTACTGTGTTGTTACCTGAATGATCCACAGCTGTGTTTTTTGTTTAGTGATAGTTGTTCAGGAGTCCCTTGTTTTTCCTGAACCATTAAACTGTCCACTGTTCTTAAGAAAAATCCTTCAGGTCCCACCAATTCTTTGGTTTTTCAGCATTTTTGTGCATTTGAACCCTTTCCAACAATGACCATATCATTTTGAGATCCATCTTTTCACACTGAGGACAACTAAGAGACTCATATGCAACTATTACAGAAGGTTCAAACACTCACTTATGCTTCAGAAGGAAAAACTATGCATTAAGAGCCGGGGGTGTAAACTTTTGAACGGAATGAGGACGTGTACATTTTTCTTATTTTGGCTAAATATCATATTTTTTTCATTTAGTACTGCCCTCCAGAAGCTACAAAAGATACTTACATGTTCCCCAGAAGACAAAATAAGTTAAATTTACCCTGATCTTTAAATTTAAAAAGTTTTCACCCCCGGCTCTTAATGCATCTTTGTTTTTGTTTTTTTTTTTTCCTTCTGGAGCATCAGTGAGTGTTTGAACCTTCTGTAATAGTTGCATATGAGTCCCTCAGTTGTCTTCAGTGTGAAAAGATGGATCTCAAAATCATACAGTCATTGTTGGAAAGGGTTCAAATACGCAAAAATGCTGAAAAACAAAGAATCTGTGGGACCTGAAGGACTTTAAAAAAAAAACACACACACAGCTCTAGATCATTCAGGTAACAACACAGTATTAATAACCAAGTGTGTCTAAACTTTAGAACGGGGTCATTTTTATAAATTCAACAATTATTTTTCTGGTGTGGACTATATGTAAATGTCTTTTATGTGAAATTATGCTATTCAGGTCAGTACTAAATAAAAACAATTTTATATTGCAAAAATATTCACAATATTGTTGTTTTGACTGTTTTTTTAAGCAAAAAAAAAATGCAGTCTCAGTGAAAAATAAAACACAACGCCAAAAAAATGCAACTGAAAAATAAAAGGATGCACATGAAGAATCTGGAAGGCATAAAATGACCAAACATTCTGTGACAGGGCAAATTTGTGTAACTTCTTTTTCAGAACATCAATGAAGTTGTTAAATAAAATCATAAAACCACATATTATTGTGGTGTGCTGAATCTGGAGAAAATTGTACAACTCAGACGCTTTGATTGGCTCCAGGTTTGAGTTATCACGCATCTTTAAAAAAAATAATTTGACATTAAAACAGTGTCTCTAGAAATACAACATTTCCAAGACCACTACTCCTCTGAGGAAAAAGATAATTTGTTTAACAGACATCCCTTTCATGAGGATAAAGAGTCAAATATGGCTGATTATCATTGTGGCAGATGGGGAGGTTAAAGCGGCAGGTGGGGGAACAGAAGTGAGCTATTAAAATGTGTGATTATTACAAGAACTGCATTAAGGTCTGAACATAAAGGATTTGAAAAATAGCCAGCAGACACACCTCTCTTTTCAGATAAAAGGCATTGCTCTCAGTGTGAATGGGTCAGTCCATGACCCACGGAGCATGACCGGTATCCTCTTCGCCCACTGGCAGCTGCATCAAAAGCTATCCTCCACCGTTTTTTTGTTTTCAGAGAGCTGTGTGCCCATTGGATGCACTCTAGGGACTTTTCAGCACTTGCCCATGGGGTGTTCTGGCCTCAAAGAGAAACCCCTGCTCTGATCTGCCACATACCAGCCAGAGAGCTCTGCACGTGGCTACGACACAAAGCACGTTTACATTTCCCCCCCACAAAAAAGAGCAGCTGAAATACAAGCCTCATGACTGCTACAATTACTTTCACTTTCAACTTTTTAAAAACAATCAGTTCCAGATATTGCTAGGTTCTGGGAACATCAATTTGGTACCAGGTGAAAAGACACAGTGACTAACTGGCATTATAACATTTGCTGTTACCGGAATGGTGTTTAAAATCCTATTAAAACCTGGTAAAATAATAATAATAATAATAATAATAATAATAATAATAAGTAAAAATAAATAAATACAACTATCTATTAAAAAATACACTACCAGTCAAAAGTTTTTGAACAGTATGATTTTTAGTGTTTTTGAAAGAATTGCTCACCAAGCCCTGCATTTAATTCATCCCAAATAAGCAAAAGCAGTAATATTATGAAATATTTTTACCATTTAAAACAACTGTTTTCTATTTGAATATATTTTAAAATGTAATTTATTCCTATGATCAAAGCTAAATTACTACAGTCTTCAGTGTCACATGATCCTTCAGAAATCATTCTAATATGCTGATTTGCTGTTCAAGAAACATTTATTATTATTATTATTATTATTATTATTATTATTATTATTTTCAATATTTAAAACAGTTAAGTAAATTTTTTCAGGATTTTTTGATGAATAGAAAGATCCAAAGATCAGCATTTATCTTAAATAAAAAACTTTTGTAACATTGTACACTATAGCAATCAAACGCTTGGAGTCAGCCTTATTTTATTTTATTTTATTTTATTTTGGGGGAAAGAAAATTAGAAATTAATACTTTTATTTAGCAAGGATGCTTTAAATTGATCAAAAATGATGATAAAGACATTTATAATGTTAAAAAGATTTCTATTTCAGATAAATGCTGTTCTTCTGAAGTTTCTATTCATCAAAAAAAATTGAAAATTTAAAAAAAAAATAATAAAAATAATAATTATTATTATTATTATTTTTCAATCATTACTTGAGTAATGATGCTAAACATTTGAAATCACAAGAATAAATTACATTTTAAAATATATTCAAATAGAAAAGAGTTATTTCGAGTTACTTTGGATCAAACAAATGCAGGGTTGGTGAGCAGAAGAGACTTCTTTTAAAAAAACATTTAAAAATCTTATGCTATTTCTTACTATTATCTAAGCTGAAAACAGTTGTGCTGCATATTTTTGTAGAAACAGTGAGACATTCTTTCAGGATTCTGAAAAAAACAGCATTCATTTGATCAATTTTATGCAGCCTTGCCAAATAAATGTATTATTTTTTCTTAAACTTACTGACGCCCAAGTCTTGAAAATATTAGCGCTTAATATGTGTATCTGAAAGATCACAAAAATTACCCAAAATCTAGCATTTTAGTGTATTATTTGAGTGTGAGAGTCTTATTAGCTTTTATTTTGTTTCAAAATGTCATCTGGCACACTGCAGTCCATCAAAAGATACTATGTCTGGCAAAATGACTTCAATAACTGCATGTAATTTTCTACCATATTTTCTGCAAGTGTGAAGACAGAGTAAATACTGCATTGAGATGTGAGGTCTGTTACTGGTTATGGCTGAATATTAAAATGGCTGAATATTAAAACAGCTGCACAGCCCAAGGAATTATTTACACCCAAATTAATAAGTTTGCAAAGATCACAGCATTTCTGCATAAGATACTCTTCGGCAACATCGCAAATATTTGGTATGGTAGTTTAATGTAAAAACAAACAGGAACTTGCTTTTAAACAGTTTTAAGCAGCATGCCGAGATCTCTAAACTTGTTGAGGGTGGTAGAAGTTGTTGCTAGGATATAGACTGGGAGTGTTCATCCATTATTCTCTAGAGCGGGGAAACTGTTTGAAGATAGATGGGAACTTTCAATCTGTTTAGGTCAGGCCTTGCCGGGCTGAATGGAACTCTCCCCAAATGTGTCAGCTCCATTGTGATCCGGAATGAATTATTTGGCTTAAGAGCATCAATGGAGAGGCCATAGAAAGGCTTTCTGGTAAAGTTCACCACAGACTTCACTTAGATTAGTGCAACTTGAAGGTATAAAAGTGATGTTTCTGTCAGTAAAACCCATATTAGATGTGATGACCACCTCATTCATTCTAAATGCAGAAATGTATAACGAAATATATCTCTAAAAATGAGAAAACACTTTTACCCAGACTTGCAGTAAATCCACTTTCATCAGGATTGCCAGGAATGCCGTTCCAACATTAGCATCCAAGAAATATGTAAACACTGATGACGTTAAGCCTGTTTCTAAATGTAAATTAAATGGTTGCACACTAGGAAAGTTCAATGACAGCCCAAGTATAAAACCCAAACTACGAAATGAGTGGCTTCCAGCAGTAGCTGTGCATAATTTCAGCTAACCAAAATGGGAGCCCATTTGCCACACACGTTGACAACTAAACGAACCCAAACAAAACAAGGTCTGCTCTCGAGAAGCTGAACCACATCAAGCCAACCTAAATAGCATGTATGTTGGCACACTTTTGCACAGTCAGAGCCAGCAAGTTTTGGCAGGAGCCATTTTAACCCAGTGAAATCTCAGTTCACTCTGAGTCAATATCGAATCTACATTATGTAATAATCAGACTGTTTACTGCTTTCAATCTGGTTTAGATGACAATAATGCATTAACCTCTAGCAGAGATGTGCTGTGGTCTCGTTAAAATCCAGATGCCAACAAAATCAAACTGTCGTTTTTCATTTTTCACTGTCAGCTTCATAAAACGGAGAGTTATATTTCTGTAATACCTTTGTTGTAGCTAAGGTCAGCATCCTCATTTGTTAGGATAATTGCCAAAATGTCATGTTTTGACAGAGTCTTTTACATTTACATCAGTGAAATCCCCAGAAACAGATGCCAAACTGTGGTAACTGAGGGTAATTTCTTCTTTATGTTTCATGATTGCTGAAGGAAGCTATCCCGGTGTAAAAACAGATTACCTCACCATTAAAATCATCTGTGGGAATACATGATCTCTAGTTAGGCCTACTGAACGAGCACTGCATAAACAGCGTTTCAGTAAATAAAGTGTTACGTATTTCACTTGTCACAGTGTCACACTAACCTGTAGAACAGAAGCTCCATCTCTAGCTGCTTAATGTGTCTCTGCAGAACAGGCACATGACTGGCTTTGTTTTCCAGTTCCTTCACTTTCTTGAGGCCACTGAGCACAGCTTGTCTGGCTTCCTCCACTCTTTTCCTCATCTCAACCTGCTCCTTCTTTAGAGTCCTGTTACATTCCTCCAGCAACAGCATGGTCTCACGTGATACTCGCAGCTCATGCTCCAGCTTCTGGTTGAAGAGCATGGCCTCCTCGATCTGCCCATCCCGGGAACTCCGGATGTACTCCACTTCTCTCAGGAAACTTTGGATGTCCTTCAGGTTTCCAGAAATGCTGGGTTTCTGGGCGGTTCTCCTTTGGTGGGCGATGAAACAGCCACCCTCTGGTTTATGTTTCGAGTGGCTTTTCCACAGGCCGACCTATGATACACAGAAACATGTCAGTAGAATATTATATCCCTTATGAAAAGTCTAATACACATTTTTTTTGTTAAAGCATGTAAGAGGTCTTTGTACTATTAAAACATCCTGCAAGTTTCATAGCTTAAAGGGGTCATCGGATGCCCATTTTCCACAAGTTGATATGATTCTTCAGGGTCTCAATAAAAAGTCTATAATATACTTTGGCTAAAAATTCTCAATGGTTGTGTAAAACAACACCCTTTTTACCTTGCCAAAATAAGCTCTGCAAAAATAATCTCATTCTGGTTGAGGCTACTTTAAATGCAAATGAGCTCTGCTCGCCCCGCCCCTCTCTTCTCTCTGTGGAGAGACGAGTCTGTTTACTTTAGCCGCATTTAGCTGCGTTTAGCCGCTAAACTTGCTAACTAGCACATTTTTAGGAAAGGTGTGACGGAACACTGACAGGCATCTGAGAATGGCTTGATTTGAAAAATGGAATATTATTTTTACAGATTAAATAAAAAACACTGCATGGATTTTTATCATTATAGGGTAGATTTGTACATACACTGCCAACACACATTAACGTTCAAACAACATGTAAAAGTGAACTTAGCATCCGATGACCCCTTTAAAACGTCCTCCTCATTATAAACAAAGCATTTATTTAATCAAGCTCCAAAAATTACTCGTTTGGATCTGAGGTGCAAGATGACATCACTCGGGCACAAACATTCGCATAAACACTGCCTCCAGAGCAAGCTATCAACAAATAGTCTTCTTCTCACCATAGGCCCCGCCCACTGCTGTTCAGTCGTTTAACGGCTGACCCTTGTTTATGCTGAATGCGAGTGTCACATTGCATCAAAAACAAATAGAAATTACATCTGGATACAGCATACAGATGTGCGTTTGTTTTCTGACACAGTCCGCGTACTTGAGTCTGTCGTCAATGGGACAAATGGAGTAAAAGAACGTTCGCTTTGACGCATTTGGTTTAAACAGCTCGTTTGCGTCTTTGTACAGATATCCCAGCGTAAGAAACAAATGGATAGTTTATTAATAATAGCATCCCGGATCGTGTCTGAGGATTGATTAGAGCATTTTGTTGAACAGTTGAAACAAGGCACAGCATCATGGAGAGTTCACAAAGATACATTTGTTGAAAGATGAAGCGGTACTAGATCTGACTGCAGCCGCATCACAAACGGTAAGTAAATGATTTTATAATGCTATGTCTGGAAATGACCTTTTTTTATCATGTTGTCAAAACAATCACATGCAATATTGAGGGGGTGAGGCATTGATACTGTTTCCTATGGAATTACATTAGCCAATCATAACAGAATAGTCATCTTCTCAATTTAGGCCCCGCCCACTGGCATTCAATTGCTTAAAGGCTGACACACAAAAGTGAGTGTAGTGACGTGTCGCGTCAAAAGCTAATAGAAATTACAATCAGTGCCAACACAGTCCATATGCTTCCGTCTGTTAACATTTGTTAAAAGATGAAGCGGTACTAGATCTGACTGCAGCTGCGTCAAAAAATGGTAAATGTTTAGCAAATGATTACATAATGCTACGTCTGGAAATCACCTTTTTATCATCTTTTCAAAAGACGCACATGCAATTGTGAGGGGGTGGGGCACTGATACTGTTTCCTATGGAATTACGTTAGCCAATCATAACAGAATAGTCATCTTCTCAACTTAGGCCCCGCCCACTGGCATTCAATTGCTTAAAGGCTGACACACAAAAGTGAGTGTAGTGACGTGTCGCGTCAAAAGCTAATAGAAATTACAATCACTGCCGATATCTTGTCTACACTGGATACAGTATATGCTTCCGTCTGTCGTCAATAGGACAGTTGGAGTGAAATTACATTCGCTTTGACGCATTTATTTTAAACAGCTCGTTCGCGTCTTTGTACAGGTATCAGAAGGATCCCAACGTAAGGAACAAATGGATAGTTTATTAATAATGGTATTCCAGATCATGTCTGCGGATTGATCGGAGCATTTTGTTTTGTAAACGAGGCACAGCGTCATGGAAAGTTCACAAAGAAACATTTGTTAATAGATGAAGCGGTACTAGATCTGACTGCAGCTGCATCAAAAAAAACGGTAAATGTTTAGTAAATGATTACATAATGCTATGTCTGGAAATTACTTTTTTATTATCTTTTCAAAAGACTCACATGCAATAGTGAGGGGGTGGGGCACTGATACTGTTTCCTATGCAATGCTGCTAGCCAATCATAACAGTGGCTGATTACTAACAAGCCTTAAAGGACACGCCCCTTAAAACAGGTTGTTTTAGACAGAGGGTCAGAATGAGTGTTGAAAATCACTGTTTTTTTTTAATGCAAAAAAAAACTTTATAACATTAGAAGTAAACCTCAAGGAACATTTTAAAATAATTTAAAAATTCATGTCATGACTCCTTAAAAACTACGGTACTGCAAAACCGTGGTTTAACATTATTTAACTACAGTAATTTGTAGTAAAACCATCTTCTTAAGGGTATGGAAGGCATATAGACCACTGCCACTTATTACCAGCATAAATTAACGTTGTCACAGAGTATTTGAAATTATAACTAACGTTAACACTCAAGTCTTTAAAACGTCTTTAAGATGCGGGTTTACGAACTGATTTCGTTAAAACTGCCTATATTCACACGCTAACTCGATCTAATAATCTAGTAGACCTCATTCAGAGAATATTGTTGTTTGATTTCCCTAAGTTATTATTAGAATAAATCACTTGTATGAAGGTTATCACTGTACCTGTAGGGCCAGCGAGCGAGCATCACTGCTTTGAAGAGCCGCTCGCATGTCCTCCACCAACTCCCTGAGACTTGCATTTTCCTCCTCAAGTTTGGCTATCCTGTCCTCAGCCTCCTCGAGGGCGACGATTTCCTCGTAGCACTCCCTGGTGCAGGACCCCAGCTGCCTACAACCTGATGCGTGTCTATCCAGAGTGGGAGAAGAAGGCTCTCCGCTTTCTCGCTTATTACTGGTACCCAACGAGAGCAGCTTGTCGCGCCGCCTCAAGGGGCTCCTGAGTCTGATCTGCGTCTCTATGTGCTCCGAGTCCTTCCCAACCAACAACCTCCCGTTTTCATACTGGCATCCCGCTTTGGTGCTGAAATAGCCGCAGAGCTTTGCGTGAAACTGCCTGAAGCTGAACTCTTTGGGTAGATTATCCAGTATCCCTGCGCACTCCTCCAGATCACTCTCTTTATTGAGTCCTAAAATCTCGCAAAGAATGTTAAAATCCTCGGCTGGTATTTTTCCATCTCCCTGACAGTCTAGGTGATGAAATATCTCTTGGAGGTATTGATCCAGCCCGGTTGCGAGAACTATAATTTCGTTTTCCACTCCACGGTCTAGTCCGTAATGATACGCCAGAGTGCTCACTATCCATTGTGTCCTGCGCGCTGGTCGGCTGTATGGATCGCATGCGTCCGACTTTTCCATGCTTTTTCCCTCACAAGAATTCCATTTATAGCGTCTAAATGGATTAATGGATTCAACAGATCCTCTAAGCATACAAACAGCATACCAAGTTCATGTCATCTGAACACCAGACCGCCCCACTCTTGTAGTAGAAACTCTCGCACTGTGCGCTTGGGGGCGTTGCTGTAAAGGGAGCACTGCCCACAAAAACTCAACTGCTGAGGGGAAAAAAAACTTTTGAAAAGAACCTAACAATTTGAGAGACATTATGGTGGTATACAGGATATTTCATACATATACTGATCATGTAATGATATAATGTATAACATTCTTTAAAAAAAAAACGCCCACTAAAATCTACTTTGCAAACTAAAATATACTGGTATATACAGGTAGTAAATATGTAAATCAAAGTTAATCAGAATTAAAAATTTTTATAAAGAATGGCAAATATACACTGCCATTTAAAAGTCTAGGATCCGTATGATTTTTAATGTTTTTTAAAGAAGAATTTTTTGCTCATCAACGCTGCATTTGTTTGATTAAAAATACAGAAAAAAACAATAATATTGTGAAATATTATTGCAATTTAAAATAGTTTCTATTTTAATATACTTTAAACTATTAAAAGGATTTTTTTGATTAATAAAATGTTGAAAAGAACAGCATTTATTTAAAATAGAAATTATTTCTAACAATATAAGTGTTTAAAAACAATTTAACACAACCTTGCTGAATAAAAGTATTAATTTCTTTCAAACAAAGAAAGAAAAAACAATTTACTGACCCCAAACTTTGAACGGTGGTGTATATCGTCACAAAAAAAATTCTGAATTTCTGAAAGAATCCTGAAAAAAGTATCACGTAAGTAGCACAACTGTTTTCAACATTGATAATAAATCAGCATATTAGAATGATTTCTGAAGGATCATGTGACACTGAAGACTGGAGTAATGATGCTGGAAATTCAGCTTTGCATCACAGGAATAAATACTATTTTAAAAGTACATTAAAATAGAAAACCACTATTTTAAATTGCAATAATATTTCACAATATTACTGCTTTTTGATCTTCAATCAAATAAACGCAGCCTTGAATTAAAAATCTCACTGATCCCAAACTTTTGAACAGCAGTGTATACTAAAAGAAAAAACATAAATAAATCTAAAATCTACTTTGCAACTTAAATTATACTGACATCAATAATAGTAATAGCAATACAGTTTTGTAAATATATAAATACAAGTTAGTCAGAATTTAAATATTCATGAAGAATGGCAAATATACCTATATGCAGTGTAACCCACGCATAAATAAATACATAAATAAATGCAAATAAAATAATACAATAAACAAACTAAAGAACAAAACAAATATATAATATATATATAATATATGAATAAAAATATCTGCATAAAAATCACAGTATTTTACGGCAAAATTACTGCTAAATCAAAATGTATTATCCCATTATTTTTTTTTAACAGTATATTCCAATGTAACATATTAATTAATCGAGCAATGGTGTGAACTTTGCCATTTTGTACTTGCATTTTAATACAAAGGTTTACTTTCTCCAAAGTTTTCTTAGGCAGCACCGGAATTGTTTTAGACATTGCAGAAATAATCTTTTCCTTTTAGCCCTCTAGTAAGCAAAAGCTTTGAATTGCCGGTGGAGTCGAATGTCGATCGGCCACTGTGTAACTGCTGTTGACTGTAGTTACAGTTCCATGAGCTGCTTGTCATTTCCTATTTACCAGCGCGCGCTCTTCATTATGTTCGCGCGACTCTAGTTGTCAAGGAGACGCAAACCATTCCATATAACAAAAGCCAACGTTACAAAGTTCTCCAGTGCTTGTGCGATCAATTAAAACATAAAAGCAGCGGTGAGGAGAAAGCTGGAAACCTGTTGTCTGTTATGGTAAGTCTTCTAATGAACTTTCTACAAAAAAGAATGCTTATTTAACAATTTTTAAATATAAAACAAATACATGTTTTTTTCTTTTTGCATTGTGGTATATGAAACCATTACATACAGTTTAATCATAGTAGCCTACTTTTTAGTGATGGTCCTATCCAGTATTTCTAGTTGACAATGGAATGCACCATCCCAGCATCACCTGACGTGGAGAGAAGTGTTGAAGACTCAAAGATTCTCAAAGATTTGTCTTCAAACTCTGATGCTGGCAGAAGTGAAAATCCATATATGGAGATGACAGAATCCAGTCCTGAGGATGAACAAACCATAATATCAACAACAGACTCCAGCTACATTGTCACCTGTACAGTCAGCATTGCATTAGCTATCTTTAAAGGTATGGCATTGGTTTTGTTACAATGCACAGTGATTCAGACTTAGGTCTGGATTTTACTTTTTGTTTCTTGACATCAGTAAACTAAATAAACTCACATTGTCTTTTTTAAATAGTTTTTTTCTTAAAACATGAATAACAATAATCTTTATTTTCCTAAATCAACAGAGCATGAGGAGTATCTTGCTAATTCTGAGAAAAGAAAAAAAGAGACAAAGAAAGATGCATCCAGTGAGGTAGTGGAGGCCCCCAGAGCCGAGGGCTATTATTGCATTGAGTACAACATGAAGCCTGATGACCCTGAACCGACCAGAGTGGATCTAGTGATGTTTGGCTTGGCGGCTAAACTCTACATGGCGAATGAGACTAAGGTAAACTACTGGAATTAATTAGGGGTAATTGTAAGCAAGAGCTTGTAAACGATCAATTATTTATATGTTGAATAATACTACTACTTTGACTTGATAACCAAACAGTTGTTGGTGTTGTCGGTGTATGGTAATAAATTATGCACAAGGATTTGCACCGCTGACCCAAAGAAAGCTGGTTTAGAGTTTCAGTTAATAGCCTCTTTGGATTTCTATTGTGCGCCTTGCTGTTTAGGGGCGAACACTTTTTGTCTAACATTTACAAGGAATAATTAGCACAACAGTACGTTTTTTTAATGGTTTCAAAAGCTGTGATTTCAAAGCTGAATTTTTAGCATCATTACTCCAATCACATGATTTTTCAGAAATCATTCTAATATTCTGATTTGCTGCTCAAAAAACATGTATTATTATTACTATGTTAAAAACAGCTGAGTAGAATTTTTTTCAGGTTTCTTTGATGAATAGAAAGTTTAGAGGACGAGCATTTATCTGAAATAGAAATCTTTTGTAATATTCTAAATAAAAATTCTGACTCCAAGCTTTTGAATGGTATAGTGTATAATGTTACAAAAGCTTTTTATTTCAGATAAATGCTGATCTTTGGATCTTTCTATTCATCAACGAATCCTGAAAAGTCTAATCAAATGTTTTAAATATTGATAATAATAAAAAATGTTTCTTGAACAGCAAATCAGCATATTAGAATGGTTTCTGAAGGATCATGTGATAGTGAAGACTAAATTAGTCATGCTGGAAATTTAGCTTTGACCACAGGAATAAATTACATTTTAAAATCTATTTAAATATAAAGCAGCTATTTTAAATATTAAACTATTTTGGATCAAATAAATGCAGGCTTGGTGAGCAGAAGAGATGTCTTTAAAAAACAAATTAAATCTTTTGACTTGTAGTGTATATGTGTATTTGTTCGAAAAAAATTTAACAAAATTAGTAATATTATGAAGTATATTCATAATTAACCTTTAAATTTCAAATATTTTACTATGGTGACAGCTGAATTTTCAGCAGCAGTACGTAAGTCATCAATGTCTTTGATCTTTTAGAAAATAGTCTAATATGCTGATTTGCTGCTCAAAAACATATTATGATCAATGCTGAAAGCAATTGTGCTGTTTAATTTTTTCGTGGAAACTATGATACATTTTTTAGGATTCTTTGATGAACAGAATGTTCAGAACAACAGCATTTATGTGAAACAGATCTTTTGCAACGTTACAAATGTCCGTTTGGATCAATTTAAGGTTTTTGCTGAATAAAAGTATTTATTTCTTTCGAAATAAATAAAGCAAATCTCCATATAGTCATGAAATCGTGTGCTGTATGTTCTGTCAAGGTGCTGAAGCCTTGGCGAGAAGGAAACCAGGTGTGGGTGAGCTGGTCTCAGACCTTAAAACTCAATGTCACCAGAGAACTCCTGATTAAAATGGCCTCCCATAAGATCACCGTTAGGGTATGGGACAGCAAAGACAAAGTGTCTTTCAAAGCCAGAAATGACAGACCCAAAGCCTTCAGACTGCCACAGGAAAGGTCTGGAGAGGATCCAGATCAAATGGGTACGATCTAGCTCTGTTTTATTGACTCTGCTACCTATTAGGATTTCCTTCATTGTAAATTTGGTCTGAACATCTCTATTTCACAGATTTTTTTAAAAAAATCTACCATTTACACACAGCAGAGCATAACGAAATTAAGTGAACTGTGTCTTGGGTAGATGAAAAAAAAAGGAAACAATATTTGGCTTACCCAGTTACAGTTAGGATCAAAAGTTTACATACACCTTGCAGAATCTGCAAAATGTTACTTATTTTACCAAAATAAGAGGGTTCATACAAAATGCATGTTATTTTTTATTTAGTACTGACCTGAATAAGATATTGCACATAAAAGATGTTTACATATAGTCCACGAGAGAAAATAATAGTTGAATTTATAACAATGACCCTGCTAAAAAGTTTACATACACTTGATTCTTAATATTGTGTTGTTACCTGAATGATCCACAGCTGTTGTTTTTTTGTTTGTTTGTTTGGTGATAGTTGTTTATGAGTCCCTTGTTTGTCCTGAACAGTTAAACTGCCTGCTGTATTTCAGAAAAATCCTTTAAGTCCCATAATTTTTTTGATTTTTCGCATTTTTGTGTATTTGAGCCCTTTCCAACAATGACTGTATGATTTTGAGATCCATCTTTTTACACTGAGGACAACTGAGGGACTCATATGCAACTATTACAAAAGGTTCAAACACTCACTGATGCTCCAGAAGGAGCCGGGAGGCGGGATTCGAACTTGGCCCACCCGAGCCATAACTGCAGGATATGTCGGTGCACTGCCAACAAGGCTATTGGTGCCGACACACCCCTGGCTCTTATAGTACAGTTTTTCTTCTGGAGCATCAGTGAGCATTTGAACCTTCTGTAATAGTCGCATATGAGTCTCTCTGCTGTCCTCAGTGTGAAAAAGATGAATCTCAAAATCATGCAGTCTGTATGGATCTCATACAGTCATTGTTGGAAAGGGTTCAAATACACAAAAACGCTGAAAAACCAAAGAATTTGTGGGACCCGAAGGATTTTTGTGTAGAACAGAGGACAGTTTAACTGTTCAGGACAAGTGAGGGATTTATGAACAACTATCACTAAACAAACAAACAAAAAAAAAAAACAGCTGTGGATCATTCAGGCAACAACACAGTATAAAAAATCAAGTGTATGTAAACTATTGAACAGGGTCATTTTTTATAAATTCAATATTATTTTCTCTTGTGGACTATATGTAAATGTCTTTCATGTAAAATATTTTATTCCAGTCAGTACTAAATAAAAAATAAGCATTTTGTATAAAATAATTAACATTTTGCAGAATCTGCAAGGTGTATGCAAACATTTGACCTCAACTGTACTTAAGGAAGGTGTTTTAAATGATTTAAAGATATTTACATCACAGTAGGCAGGAAAATGACACTGTGAAATTCACTACGACAGGTATGACAGATCTGGTACTTCAATCCTCACATCTGCTACAGTGCTGTGAGAAGTGAGAATATTATACGGATGTAGCACAAAGCACAATGCAAACATGCAGTGTTTCTACTGATCATTCTCAAATTAAAAATCTTCAGTTATTTAAAAATGCCAAAGTTCTTTCTAAATGTCTTCAAAGGTGGCATCAGGAAGATAGTTTGTGAGATGAGAGCTATCTATAAGAAGGAGAACCTGAGAACAAGGTCATCTATGAAAAACTGCACAGATCTGGTGCCAGCCGACTATAGGAAGCGTTTGGAGGCTTGCTGTGTCACAGGTACATCGTAAAGCTAATGTTTATACCGTATGCGAATAAGATTTATGATGGCGTTTACTGTTTTTTTACAACAACATGCATAGGTTTGGTTGTGTGTGTGGTCATAATAATGGCAAAGTGCCATCTACTATTAAAAGACTGATGAATTTAAGTAATAGTTCACCCAAAAATGAAAATTCTGTCATTAATTACTCTTCCTCATGCCGTTCCAAAGCCATAAGACCTTCATTTGTTTTCAAAAACAAATTAAGATATTTTTGATGAAATCGGAGCGCTTTGACTCTGCATAGACAGCAATGCAACTACCACGTTCAAGGCCCAGAAAGGTAGTAAGGACATTGTTAAAATAGTCCATGTGACATTAGTGGTTCAACTGTAATTTTATGAAGCTATGAGAATAATTTTTATGCGTAAAGAAAACAAAAACAACAACTTTATTCAACAATTTCTTCTCTTCCGTGTCAGTTACGAGTGACTGTTGCGTTGCTGTCTATGCAGGGTCAGAACGCTCTTGGATTTTATCAATAATATCTTAATTTGTGTTCCAAAGATGAACTTCGGTCTTACAGGTTTGGAAAAACACGAGGGTGAGTAATTAATGACAGAATTTTCATTTTTGGGTGAACTATCCCTTTAATACTGACTTCTAAATACCCTAAAATATCTTTATACACCTGATGAAATAATTTTATCATTATGACTCTTGAAGTAGCATGTCAGTGGTCACCTTATTTGTCTTTTTCAATGTAGTTCCAAGCAAGAGTGGGATAACAATAGAAAAGAGCCAAACATCGCCCACTAAGAAGACACTGTTCCAGAAACCCACCCAGGATATTGCAGAACTCGTGGAGGTAAAACCGGAAAAGGAGGCCGCCTCACTGGAACTCAGTTTCGCTCCTCTCCTTGCAGGTAGTTTCTTCCTAGCAACCTCAGAAGAGAAAATAAAGTTTACATGTTACATGTTCTTGCAGAGCAAGATACTTGCATTAAGGTCCTTATGTTAGCTTTTGGGGCGTTTTCTGAAAATTTCATGCTCTAAAAACCCCTATTAGTAGCCAACAGCTGTTATATTCACCCACTCTTATGGCTCTTATACACAGGTTTCCTGTAAGCGAATGTTTTGTTTATATAATACATCATGAACATGACTTTAGCGAGGCAGCTTGCCATTTAGGGGCCGTTTCCCTTATTCCTGAGCGCTGTGGGGTGGATTTGTGCAAGGGGCTTCCCTGCAGGGTCCCTGCTACTTAGCCTCTAATTGGCTGTGGAATGGCACCAGCCAAAGCCGACCGACTGCTTCTTTAGCTTTTGATGTGTCTCATCCAGACCCCCAGCAGGAGCTCCTGATGAAAGCCTTCACTTGGGAAATATTTTAGCCTTGTTCCCATAAAGCCGAGCCAGACAAATCACATGTAGCTCCTTTCATTGCAGGGTTGGATGGAGCATGGAGGCTATTACCCAATCCTGTTATTATTTTGCCAAACTATGATCCATTGAGGACAGAAATCTCATATGAGCTTTATTAATAGTACAGCTATGTTGAATGATATGGGAGTAAAAGACATTCCCATAGTAATACTGACATACTACTATTAGAGGTAGTGTATATAATATACAGTTGAGGTCAGACGTTAACATACACCTTGCAGAATCTGCAAAATGTTAATTATTTTACCAAAATAAGAGGGATCATACAAAATGCATGTTATTTTTTAGTACTGGCCTAAATAAGACATTTCACATAAAAGATATTTACATATAGTTCACAAGAGAAAAACAGTAGTTGAATTTATAAAAATGACCCTGTTCCAAAGTTTACATACACTTGATTCTTAATACTGTGTTGTTGCCTGAATCCACAGCTGTGTGTGTGTTTTTTTTTTTTTTTTTTTTTTAGTGATAGTTGTTCATAAATCCCTCACTTATCCTGAACAGTTAAACTGCCTGCTGTTCTACACAAAAAGGTCCCACAAATTCTTTGGTTTTTCATCATTTTTGTGTATTTGAACCCCTTCCAACAATTACTGTATGATTTTGAGATCTATCTTTTCACACTGAGGACAGCTGAGGGACTCATATGCAACTATTACAGAAGGTTCAAACACTCACTTGATGCTTCAGAAGGAAAAACGATGCATTCAGAGCCAGGGGTGTAAACATTTGCACAGAATGAAAATGTGTACATTTTTCTTATTTTGGATAAATGTAATTTTTTTTTTTCATTTAGTACTGCTCTTCAGAAGCTACAGAAGATACTTCCATGTTTCCCAGAAGACAAAATAAGTTAAATTTACCCTGATCTTCAAATTTAAAAGTTTTCACCCCCCGGCTCTTAATGCATTGTTTTTCCTTCTGGATCTGGATCTCAGAATCAAACAGCCATTGTTGGAAAGGGTTCAGATACACAAAAATGCTGAAAAAACAAAGAAAAAAGGAAAAAAAACACAGCTGTGGATCATACAGGTAACAAAACAGTATTAAGAATCAAGTGTATGTAAACTTTTGAACGGGGTCATTTTTACAAATTCACCGATTATTCTTTTTTGTGAGCTATATGTAAGCATCTTTCATGTGAAATTTGTTATTCAGGTCAGTACTAAATAAAAAATAACATGCATATTGTATGACCTCTTTTATTTTGGTAAAATAATGAACATTTTGAAGATTCTGCAAGGTGTATGCAAACTTTCAACCTCAACTGTATATATTTCTAAACATCAGCTACCTGCCTGGCATGTACTGTGTCTTCATATTAGGGAGTATGACGCTTATTGACCGCCTGGGATTCTGTTCCGGAGGAGTAAAAGAGGGATTCTGGAATATCACTCTTAATCAGCCACTTATAACCGAGCAGCTGAAGGCTGAACTCAATCCACTAGTCATCACTCTTTCATCAGCTTCTTCTCTACCATCATCTCCTGTTCCCTTCCATGTACTTAAGGTATGCCATTTCAGAAATGATTAGTAGGATAAACATATTAAACACATGAGGAATAATCACATTCATCTTTCAATAGGCGAAATGTCTTCCTGTCTACTGCCAGTACAAGTTCCACAACATGCCTGTTTACAGAACCAAAGGGCATGAGCACAACGCTAATATCAACTTCAAGGACGTGAATGTGATTTTTACTGGTCTGTTGAGCCCTGGAAAGCTGTTTGAGTTTCTTAGAGGTCCACCCATGAAGATTGAAGTGCATGATCGGGATAGAAAAAATGAAAAACCCTCCAGAACAGCAGCTATATTTGGGACTGATCCCAGTGATGCCAAAGAAGATTTATGGGGTACTCGTAATGCCTTAAAAGCAGACACTGAACTTCATGATTCATACGGCATAGCAAAATTAGATTTTTCAGATCTTCTCAGAGGATGCAGATACTTGAAGCTGAAACTGCCCATTAGGAGTAGTTCTTCTGAGGTTCCCTCGGACGTTGCAATGCCAGTGGGTCATTATCTTGAAGCTGACGCCCAATTGAAAGTCCAGGTGGAGATAGCAAATACCCTTCATCCTGAAAATAGCAACAGTAAAGAAGATTGTCCTTTCGGTCGCATCATTTATGTCTTCAACTATAACAACATTCCCGTCTTAGCCAAACTGACATCAGAAATTCTACAAATCAACGCAGTTGCCTTCCAACTAAATCGTTATCCAGAGGAAACAATTCAAAGGGTCCTGTCAGGTCATAAAATAACTGCCAAAGACGGAGAGAACAAAAGGCTGAATGTTCTCACTGGATTTCATATGATGGATAAGGCTCTACACCTTTTTGTTCTGGAAGGATTGAAAGATCAAGCAGTCAGAAGACTGTGGACTACAGTGCCTATGAAGTAAGAAAGTCATCATTTAAAACACTTCCACATGTGCACAACATTTACCAATATGCAGCACAGCAAAAATTCCTGAAGATCATACAGACCGATCTGATCTTTTCCAGGTTGGACGGCGATGAGGAGGAACAGGTGACTGTGCTGTATAACTCAGACTTGAGTTTCTCCGAGCGACTGTATGACACCCTTGACATGGGCCTGAGTCCGGTTTGCCTTGTGAAGCCACTTGAGAACATTTTGATGGAGCCGCTGGTGTTTATCAGAAATACGGTTCCTCATGCCTGTCTCGAAGCCATGAAACGGTAAAGTTGCAAACCTTACACTCAAAGAGCAGCTCTTTTTTTGCCGTACAGTTTCTAGCATAGTACTTCTTGGTTTTCTTATTAAGCTAAAGGACAGCAGAGTAATCGACTTAGAGTAGTATTAAAAGGATAGTTCACCCAAAAATGAAAATTCTGTCTTTACACACCTTCATGTCGTTCCAAACCTTTTTGGTTTATTTCATTTTCGATCTTCAGAACACAAATTGAGATATTTTTGATGAAATCTGAGAGCTTTTTGACCCCCCATAGACAGCAACACAACTGACACGTTCAAGGACCATAAAGGTAGTAATAAAATTTATATTAGTAATAATAAAATGATCCATGTGACATCACTAGCCAGTCTTGGACAGTCAGAAAGCTCTTGGATTAGTCCTAATTTGTGTTCTGAAGATGAGCGAAGGTCTTACAGGTTTGGAATGAAAGGAGGGTGAGTAATTAATGACAGAATTTTCATTTTTGGGTGAACCATTCCTTTAAAGATCGGAAAAAATGTATTAATTGTGGTATTTGCTAAACATAGACATGAAATTCTCAGATATTGTTCAAGAAAATTTTACTAACCTTCTAGAATAAGCCACATCTGTCAAGCCAAGAAGCTTCAAGAGGTAGTGCACCATGACCTGTTCCCATCAGCCGACATGGTTCAAAGCTTAAGCGAAGAGTTTGGATTGGATCTTGGGAGAGAAGAGCTATGGTTGGTGACAGAAACACAGCAATCTCAGGATATACCTGATCATCATAACATTAGAAAGAGAACTTACACACCTCTAGACAACTTCAACAGAGAATATTTCCAGTGGAAACGGAATGAGGGTAAAAATATGAAGGACTTTATACAGGTAATGAATGAACAAACGATCTCCAGAAAGGAGGGAAACTGAATTAGCAATTGATTAAATGCATTTTATTTCAGGGAAATATTGAAGACATCCACAGGGCGAGTAGCGACTTACAGAAGTCAAAGCCTAATGTGTTTTTGACAAATTTTACAGATGGTCAAACCATCGGTTACCACAATGTTCAAACTGTGAACTCTCCCAATCAGGGTGGAGAACTACTCTACAGAGAATTTTTGAAGGTTGGCATTATTTTCAACATCTTATCATGTTCAACTATAAAAAAAGATTGTTGGTTCCTAGAACTTCAGATTGAGATTATATCCATATTTAAGGTGTATTTGTCAATGCCCAACTTTAAGTAATTGACTATTTATTTTCTTTCTAGGACTCCACTTGTATTCGCTTCTCTTACCCAGGTTTTAAGAGCAGTATTGAATCTAACCAGCACCCAAAGCGGCCAGACGACGCTCGGATAGAGGAGCTGAAAAAGGTGCCGTTGAGGTCATGCCATACTGCCGTTACCCCCCGTCTGTGTCATGTTTCTCTCCCAGTGCAATGTCAACTTTATGGACATTCCTAAGAGCTTAAGCAATCAGATAGAGTTTTACTGATGTTTACCTCCCTTGCCCACCTCTTTACAGATCCCCAGAGCTTAAGACAGTATTTAGTTGCAAGTACGGTGACAGGGCTAATGCTGATTGACTCATGGGACACACAGCGTTATCTAGAGGCATGTGCTTGCCTGAAATTGATTTATCAGGCTTTCAGAGTCTGTAACTTATTGTTCCCTGCTGAACATGAGTGTAGCACCTAAAAATGTGAACCTTACAGATGACAGATTGATGTTATCATTAGAAATTTCTCCTATTTGAGCAACTGAACATGTATATTTTTATGTTTTTACAAAAGCATTAATTTGTTACTACCAGATCTTTTAAACATTTTTGTTCACAGCCTTGGAGAGAAAACATTTTCCATGGGAACAAATTGAAGCCAACGCTTTCCAGATCCAGGTTGCCATGGATTCACAGATATCAGGATTTTGAACTTTACGCCAAGCCCCCGTTAGAGTTTGGACCAGAGCTCCCCATGAGCATCCATTTAGCTGGTAAAATTCTCTGAACATGAACAAATCATACTATTATTATTAACTACTCACCAAATAAATATTTACATGACGTGAAATAGTGATTTGAGTTGGAAATATTTTTAAATTATATATTATTTTCCACTAAGTGAAAAGTCAACTATAGTAGGGGTGTTTTGCATTCCACACTGCTGTTTTTCTTGTTTTCCTGAATGAAAATAAAAAAAGGTAATTGCATCTTTTTATCTCGCAATTCTAAGAAAGTCATAATTTTATTATTTTTTTTCCCTAAGAATTGTGATATAAACTTGCAATTGCAAGAAAAAGAAAACAGATTTAAACGCACAATTCTGAGAAATAAAGTCAAAATTGTGAGATATAAGCTCTCAATTCTGAGAAATTATGTGATACAAACTTGCAATTCTGATTTTTTTCTCAGAATTGTGATTATAAATTCGTAATTGCGAGAAAAACTAACTTGCAAAAAAAGTAAAGTCAGACTTGAATTGCAATTCTGAGAAATTACGTGACACAAACTTGCAAATTCTGACTTTTTTTCCCCCCGCAGAATTGTGTGATATAAACTTGCAATTGCGAGAAAAAAAACATTGATTTAAACTTGCAATTCTAAGAAAGTCATAATTCTGAGATATATACTCATTCTGACTTTTTTCTCAAAATTGTAATATACACTCGTAATTGCGAGAAAAAGCTCTGATGTTTAAATTCTCAATTCTGAGAGTTGCAATTCTGAGAAATAAAGTCAGAATTGAGCGATATAAACTCGTAATTCTGACATTTTTCTCAGAATTGTGATATAAATTTGGAATTGCGAGAAAAAAACTCAGATTTAAATTTGCAATTCTGAGAAATAAAGTCAGAATTGTGAGATATAAACTCACAATTCGAGGAAATTACGTAATACAAACTTGCTAATTCTGACTTTTTTCTCAGAATTGCGATATAAACTCATAATTGCGAGATATAAACTCGCAATTCTGAGAAATTGCGTGATACAAACTCACAATTTACGCTTTATTCTCAGAATTGTGATATAAACTCGCAGTTGCAAGAAAAAAAACTGAGATTCAAACTTGCAATTCTGAGAAATAAAGTCAGAAGATGAGATATAGTGATATATAAACTAATAATTACCTTTTTTTTTTTTTTTATTGTTGTATTATAATATTAATTCTGAAGTCCTCTAATGTCATTTTCAGTACAATCAATTACTAAGAAAGATGGCACTAGATTCGTTTGTATGAAACATGACTCCAGTGGACACATTTTACCTTGTATTTTGTTTAGGAGAGCCACTCCATGAGGAGCAGCTCCAGGCTGCACATGCGCAGTACAACAGGTGGCAGAGGAAGACATTGTTCGATGAGACCTCTACAGGAAGTGGAAGAGTTCCTGAGTTCAGATGTCACATGAAGAAAGCTGATCTGGATAAACTACAAGGCATACTAAAGGACAGGCCCATGAAATATTCTCTGAAGAGGCCAGGAATGGCTTTAAAAGTAACAACAAGCTGAATAATTTCCTGAAATGACATTACAGCAAAACATAAAAATACGCATGACAGTCAAATATCATTTTGAAAATGAAATCAGATTTATTGTTAGATTAACTTAAAACAGTTTTAAACATAGACTGTTATGTCTTATAACAGAGAGTTTTTAAAAAAAAAAAAACGTTTCAACTTGCTTTTCAAGATCTAATCCGTTTTTTTCCCCTCAGCCTATTCCCGTTATTTCTGTGGTCCAGCCTTCTGAAAAGACCGGCTCAGCAGAGAGAGAGGCCAATATTCCATTTGCTCCTGGACTGTTTCAGAACCACAGCCTGAGCTGGGACAAAAACGCAATTCCAAGATACTCGTCCCAGTTCAGCAAATTCCACTTCAGGTTAGACATAATCCTTGTGTTTCAGTTTGTACTGTTTTAATAATTAATAACAGGCTACATTGGTGCACCACAATTTGGAAAGGAATGCGAACCGTTCACACGTCTTATATAAATTCTCGAAACAAACACCCAGAATGTTCTGGAAGCATTCTGGGGTGCAGAAATGAGAAAAAATTAATCACATTTTAAACTGCCCTGATGTTAACGTGCATATTTTTTAACAGAGATTACTGGAGGCCGCATTCATTCCTGCACAAGCGTAGCGTTTTACCACTCACAGATCAAGAGAAAAGCATACACTCCTTCCAGAAACCTGCTGAAGCCCCAAAGACACCCAAGATAACTGCAAACTTCAAACACAGCAGAAACATCATAGAGATGAGGACCAACAAAGACATCACCTTACATGTGAATTAAAGTTATTGCTAATCACTTGGATTTAAAGAGATAGTTCACCCAAAAATGAAAACCTCATGTCATTCCAAACCTGAAAATTTTTTCTTCATGCTCTCGGATTTCATCAAAAAAATCTTAATTTGTGTTCTGAAGATGAATGAAGATCTTACGTGTTTAGAACGTCATGAGGGTGAATAATTATGACAGAATTTTCATTTTTGGGTGAACTATCCTTTAATGTCATTCAACCAATATTAACCCTCTGGTTGTGTCCGGGTCAAATTGACCCAGAAAAGATTTTCTTTTTCCCAAAAATACTAGTTAATGTTATCGCATTTGACTCAAACTTACTGACTTTGATCACGCAGGGTATAAGTACTTCTCTGAATTTTTTTTTAAATTTTCGTAATTTTTTGTGGGTTTTATTTCACCTAGTCACACTTGTGGTGTTCCCGGTCAAAAATGACCAGACTCTTAAACTGCTTATAAATCTCTTATTATGCTATATTATCACTAAAGATTAGATTCATTCTTTTTGTCAACTTGTTTTCTTCATTTAGGACTGGTTTTGTGTTTCTATTTGCATCTTATTAATTGCAGGCCTCATTCTTCTGAGAGAAGGTACCTTGTTTTTTGAGTGAATTAATTTTTTATGAATAATTTTCACAGTATGAGATAAATTATGAAAATTTGCACTGTGTATCACACTAGTGTGCTTTAATGTTTATTAAGGAAGTTTGCTTTTAAATGCTTTTATTTTGTACAATTATCACCAAATATTGGATTCAATCTTTTTGTCAACTAGTTTTCTTTCATTTAGGACTGGTTTTGTGTTTCTATTTGCATCTTATTAATCATAGACCTCATTTATCTGAAAGTAGGCAAAACTGTACAAAATTGCACAAAGTCACACTTGTGGTGTTCCCGGTCAAAAGTGACCGGACTCCAAACGAGGTACCTACTCTCAGATAAATGAGGCCTACGATTAATCAGATGCAAATAGAAACACAAAACCAATCCTAAATGAAAGAAAACAAGGTGACAAAAAGAATGAATCCAATATTTGGTGATAATATAGAATAATAATGAGAGATTTATAAGCAGTTGTTTGGAGTCCGGTCACACTACAAGTGTGACAGGAATCCGAACACAACCAGAGGGTTAAGACGCACTTAGGTGACACTATATGTCATAGAAAACTGACATAAAAAGAACTAAAACATTGAACAGTGAGGCTCGATCAATACTGCATATTGTGAGAAACATAAGTATATTAATTTAATAATCGCAGCAGTTCCTCTCACTTTTGTCGGGTTAAATTGAGACACAAGGTTGCCTGTTGGACACCGAGAGCCATCTCAGAAGGTTCTGTCCAGAGGATGTGAGCAAACATACGCCCTCTTGGCCAAGACCTCTTCGGCGATCTTCTTTATGTTGGCATCGTTGTTCTCCGGGGAATCTGGAGAGAACACACCCCAATTCGTTTACTGAACGCTCTGATCTAATGCATTGCATTGACTGGAGTTATTAGGCGGATGGTAATTGGAACAGTATGAAGAGCTCATGCAAGTGTTAGCGACTGACTTATGGTTTGTAAGGTTGTGAAGGAAATTCTACAACATGTGCAAGCGCTTTGTCTTGCTATGCAATAAAACGAGAAGGGCTGGTATCAATTATAGCTGTGCGTTGTACTTACTTTTTTGAAGCTGAGTCAACAAGAAGTTGTTCTTGAAATGAGCATCCTTGCAGAAAGTGTTGGTGAGCAGCACCTGAAAGCCAGTGGAGATTTAACAAGGCTGTTTACATTAACGATTTCAGAATTAATGTGCAAGCAAATTTCCTTGATTATGAGGTTTTTGTTGCCAAAAATATTTCACACTCTCTCACCTAAGAACAAGTCAACTAAAGGAAAAAATGATAGGGAAAAAACCCACATGAAATTATGAAATGCAGGTTTAAAAGCACGTATAACCTTTTTATGAGCTGGATAAAGCCAATATGCAAGCAAGCAGCGCAGTCACAGCATGACAAGTCATTAAATTGTTTCCGTCAATTGTTTCTCCCATGCAAAATCAAAACAGCTCTGCTGCTATAAATTAAAATTTAGCTGAAAAGCCTCCCAACCCACTTCTGAGAAGAAACGTGTTATTTGTCACACTGCAACATCCACAAACAAATAAAATGATCCTTTCAAGTTTAATCCTCTAAATGGGTCAAGTAAATAAATCGTAACCCTAATATGTACTTGTGGCATCCTTTATTTAGAATCGGTTTGTGCTCTCTCAACGAGGCTTGTTTTGAAACTGACCTTGTGACCTCAGTGTGTAAAGTTTTAAGAGTCCGTTACCTCATGGTCATGGTTGCGCAGGCCGATGCTAATGGAGCGACTGGTGCGGGATAGGACGGCTGTCATGGCGTAGAGGTTAATTAACACATCTGCAACTTTCTTCAGCACGAGCTGCTCCTCAACGATTGTCTGAAACAGATAAGTGAAACAATAATATTAGAGGTTTTAGATAAAATGCTTTATATGGGAATCAGTATATGGAAAGTTTATGCAAAAAAGTTTTTTTTTTAAATTCTTTATTTAATTAAACATTTGAATTTTCAGCATTTGAATTTTGTTCTCAAGTCTCTTCTGTTTACCAAGCCTGCATTTATTTGATCCAAAGTACAGCAAAATAATAATAATAATAATAATAATATAATATTTATTCCTGTGAAAAAAATGCTACATTTTCAGCATCATTACTCCAGTCTTCAGTGTCACATGGTCCTTCAGAAATCATTTTAATATGCTGATTTGCTGTTCAAGAAAGTTTCCAAAAGTTTCCAAAGATCAGCATTTATTTGAAATAGTAAGACTAAGTAAGTTCTCTCTTTTTTGGGGGGGAAAGAAATTATAGAAATTAATATTTTTATTTAGCAAGGATGCTTTAAATTGATCAAAAGTGATGATAAAGACATTTATAATGTTACAAAAGATTTCTATTTCAGCTAAATGCTGTTCTTCTGAACCTTCTATTCATCAAAAAAAAACTGAAAAAATTCTACTCAGCTGATTTCCACATAATAATAATAATAATAATAATAATAATAATAATAAATATTTTTGAGCAACTCAGAATATTAGAATGATTTCTGAAGGATCATGTGACTGGAGCAATGATGCTAAAAATTCAGCTTTGAAATCACAGAAATAAATTACATTTTAAAATATATTCAAATAGAAAACAGCTATTTTTAAATAATAAAAATATTTCAATTTTACCATTTTTGCTGTACTTTGGTTCAAATAAATGCAGGCTTGGTGGCAGAAGAGACTTCTTAAAAAAACATTTAAAATCTTTTGACTAGTAGTGTATTTTTGTGGAAATTGTGATTCATTTTTTTTCAGGATTCTGTGATGAACAAAGTTTAAAAGAAAAAGCATTTTTTATTTTTTAATTGTCACTTTTGATCAATATAAAGCTCTCAGATTTGTCTCCATCTAGATCTAAACACTCTGTCTCAGTTTTGAAATCACAGAAATAAATTACATTTTAAAATACATTCAGATAGAAAACAGTTATTTTAAATAGTAAAAATATTTTAAAAATGTACTGTTTTTGCTGCACTTTGGATCAAATAAATGCAGGCTTACTGAAACATTAAAAACATCTCACTGTTAAAAAACTTCTGACTGGTAGTGTATTGTAGAAACCATTTTTTTTTTTTTTTTTCAGGATTCTGTGATGAACAGAAAGTTGAAAAAACAGCATTTTGTCACATTTGATCAATATAAAGCTCCCTTGCTGAATAAAAATTTCAGATTCGTCTGTATCTAGATTTAAACACTCCATCTCAATATCACATATCAAGATTTTTCAGTTAATATAGGTCATTCAAAGTAGGACAAATCAAGGCTGTCGGTAATACCCACAAAGAGACTCTCTACAGTATGTATTTCACACTGCATGTAGGAAAAACACTGCGGCAGGGGGATTTATTTCTTTAAACGTTTCCTATAAATGAGAATGAATGAAGATGAAACATAGCGCGCTCTAACAGGAAAAACAGTGCGTGGAAATCTGAAGCTCTTCCAGGCAGCTCTCTAGTGACTGCAGTCTGATTACAATAGCACGGCCACACAGACGTTCATTCAAAAAAGAGAAAGTGAGGCCAGCTGTGTGACACATGAACATTACCTCAACCCAACAGGAAAGAAGGGACCAGAGACGAGGTCCCAGCAGCGCTAACGGCCCACGCTAATTACCCTGTGCGTGTTAAACGAATGGTAATTTTTCATTTTCTGGCAGCATCCGAAAAATGTGCACAAACTCGGATTAAAAACTGATGGTGGGGAAAATGTGAGAATGATGGGAATGATGAATATGAGGCTTAGATTACTATAAATATCTGTTGTTATGCAAAAGGAAAGAGTTTTGGAAAGACATTGTCCATCATTCGAAGTCTGCAGGACTCTTTAAAAAAAAAAAAAAAAAAAAAAAAAAAAAAAAAAAAAAAAAAGGTACAAACTGTGGTTAAAGAAAAACAAAAAAAAAATCTGTAAAAAAATGTGTGAAAAATTAAATTCAGAAATTGTTAAATAAATAATTCCAAATTAAAACAACTTCATGCATTAAAAAATTTTCACACAAAACTTTACCTTTCCATACCGGTACAGTAAGCCTTCCACAGTGGAGCCGAAGTGTGCAGCGTTCTGCTCAAACATTTTGGCGCTCTCCTGCGGGGAGAAAGATGACATCATCACTCCTCTGAAAACGAGCTGGGCTCAATTACCCGACCACACGGGTTTAAAGGAGAGATCAGAAGGAAGGATTCTGCCTGATGAAATGTGACTGGCAGGAGAACTGGTAAGATCAGATGTGAGGGTGACATGACTTTTACTGGACATCCCTGTGCTGCTGTTATTACCATGACGTACATTCAGTTTATGACCACTGGTGTCACTTTACTCTATATCATGACAGACTACAGCTATATAGAGCACAAGCAGCACTGGTTCTGTACCGTCAGACTGGGGTGCACAACACCATCTTTGCCGGTCAGTCCAAAGTCCACCGTCTTCACCACGGAGTCCTTCAATTTCTTTCCCAGAATCTCAAACACCACCCCCACATTTCCCTTCTTCATCTCTCTGAGAGAAGACAATGTCACATGTTAAAGAATGCAGCTGTTTTACATTTAAATATAAACTAATTATGAATGACACGTTTTTATATTTCTTACATACTTTATTTTTCCTGTTAGTATTTGGCCGGCATACTGCATTCCGGTAAGTGCAATGTACATCCTCAAAATCTCATTAGTGCCCTAAAAGAAGGAAAGGAAAAAAAAAAAAAAAAAAAAGCATATTATATAATACATTCAATTGTTTTTGCATGTTGCATGTCTGGAGCTTTACTTGTAACAACATGCCCCCTGGTGGTTATATAATTTTTTTTTTTTTAAATAAACTATTGTTACATTTCTACACAAATAAAATAAGTACATTATTGTTCTTTTTTTTATTCTGCAAGGATGAGTTATCTGCGAGCGTTCATACATATATTGTAAAATGAAATTCCAGGACTTTCAAGGACTTTTCAAGCACTACTTTTTTGATTTTCAAGGACTTCAATCAGAGATTTCACTTATCAAACAATGTCTTCTCTTTCAAATGAAAACCATTGTTAATTTTCTTTAGGGATTTGTATTTGATTATACTTTTTTTTTTTCTTTTTTCTTTGTTTTGTTTTTTATAACTGTACTGCCTTAATGGTTTGATGTTTCATTTATTTCTATAAAATAAATTTAAAGATTTGTGAAACCACTACGAAATCTTTTAAACAAATTATTTGCGATATGCGCTCTGAAGTCTTGATCTGAATCAAATGATTCACAAATCTGTGCTCCAATGTGAAGCAAACAACTTGTGAACCGGCTCCGCAGTTCCAATCTAAATCAAATGATTCATGATACATGCTCCGAAATCTCGATCTGAATCAAATTATTTGTGATATGCAAAGTTATGATCTAATTCAAATATTCACGAACTCGCTACAAAGTCCTGTTCTAAATCAAATGATTTGTGTTACATGACCCAATTTGAGCACTTCGAAGTAATCACAGTAATCACTTTGCGATGCAATGGTTTAATTGATTCAGACTTTCAAAAAAACTCAGTTTCATCCATCACTATGTGCTTTTTAAAATAGTTACAATGTTTAAATTCCAAAATGATTTGCTCTTTTAAGTTGATCTGTTTTTTTTTGCTAGTGAATTGCTTGAAATTAATGATCGAAGTCACAAGTTTGAATCAATTGGAGCGTTTGCAGCGTAAATGACTTACTTAATTGATTCGGTTCATCTGTTCCTCTTTTCACGTCTTCAGCCATGTTTACACAACATTGTCAGTACTACTACTAACTACTGGCTTAGCTTGCCAGTTTTATGTCTTATTCATTTTTTTTTTTACTAGTTTTATTAAAATAAAAGTATTTTATTTTTTGAATTGCTTGAATTTTGTGAAAAGATATTAAAAATATATAAAAATTTAAACACTTATTTCATAGATGCATTGTCTTTCATGAATATTGTACTTTTCAAGTACCTCTTCAAGGGTTTTCCAAGCCTTATATTTCAAAAAAGCCAAATTTAAGTTTAAAATTTATCAAAAGTTACAGTAAAGCCTTTAATAATGTGACAAACTATTTCTATTTTAAATAAATGCTGTTCTTTTAAGCTTCCTATTTATCAAAGAATTCTGAAAAAAATGCATCAGTTTTCACAAAAATATTGATTAGTTATTTTCAACAGTGATAATAGTAAGAAATGTTTCTTGAGTGCCAAATCAGCATATTAGAATGATTTCTGAACAATCAGAATGGAGTAATGGCTGCTGAAAATGTAGCTTTACAATAACAGCAATCAATTTAGTTTTACAATAAATGAAAAACAGCTTAAAATGTAAAAATATTTCACAATCTAAAAAATCTTTTTTACATGAATTTGAATTAAAAAAAATCTGGGTGAGTCTTGGTCAAAGTCTTGGTGAGCAAAAAATACTTTTTTTCAATAACCAATCTAAATGGTAGTGTACATTTAAAGCAAATAAAGTGATTTCGCTAATTTGACTTTGCAAAACCCCCACATATATTACATTAATGCAAAATGTAATATGTTCCTCATCATGTTGCTCTGTACCTCAAATATCTGGAGGATGCGGCAGTCCCTCAGGTAGCGTTCGTAGGGGTAGTTCTTGGTGAAGCCTAGCCCTCCTAAAACCTGCAGGGCTTCACTCACACAGATCCAGCTGCCCTCAGAGCTGAAGACCTGTATAATCACCAATGAGGGTCATTGTTCCAGTGTGTCTTTTTTCATTTATTATAAGAAAAGTTCAAGTGATTATGACCTCAGGTTACTGTACCTTGACCATAGCAGCCTCCAGAGAGCAGTCTGGGACTCCGGGTCGGTCCATCATTCCAGAAGTGAGGTAAGCCATGCTCTCCATCACAAACGCATTCAGGGCCATGGTAGCAAACTTATCCTGTGTCAGAAAAAAATAAAACCATATGCTGACTATTAATAAACTACGTAAATAACAATCATTTAGTATGACTAAATAAGACATATAATCTACCTGAATCATTCCAAACTCAGAAAGGCTCCTGCTGAATTGTTTTCTTGTGCATGCATATTCTGAAGTCCACTCTGGAATGATGTGGAAAGTAAATTGATTTAAAATAAAATGATGCATACATCTGAAATTTTAAAGGACGTGAAATAAAGTGTTTTTTTTTATGTTCTCACCGATCAGCTTCTTGATCATCCCTGCACCTGCACTGCCCATGCTAAAGCGCCCATTGTTCAGAATGTTCATGGCAACCTAAAGATGATGCGTACACATAACATGTCAATACAACATCATGTCATCAGTGTTAAAAGGATAATTCACCCAAAAATGAACATTTTATGTATATCTGCTTACCCCCAGGGCATCCAAGATGTAGATGACTTTGTTTCTTCAGTAGAACACAAACAAAGATTTTTAACTCAAGCCATTGCAGTCTGTCAGTCATATAATGGCAGTCAATGGAATCCACAGCTTTGAGTGTCAAAAAAAAAAAAAATACACAGACAATCGTGACATTACACTGAGGTCTTAAGACACAAAACAATCGGTCTGTCCCAGAAACTGAACGGTATTCATAGCATTTTATTTTTTTTTTTTTTACCTCTGATCCACGCAACATCCAACAGCCAGCGCGTGACGCGTCAACGTGCTCTGGCACATACAAGAGCAAACAACCATAACTTCAGTCGATCAGGCTCAAAAGTTGGGATTCGGTAAAAAGTCAACACTCCCGAATGAGTTTGCGCAAGCAAACGTAATATTTTAGTTTTTAAATCGGTAAGCACAATTACCATTTTGAGTAGCCGTCGTACCCACAGTCTCACTGTGTAAACAATGAGTGATGTATACGCGTGACAAATTGCTTCAGCGCAATGCGTCTACTATGCCAGAGCAAGTTGATGTGTCACGCACCGGCTGTTGTGAACGCGCTCATGACAGCTGGACAGGTGGATCAGAGGAAAAAAAAAAAAAAAAAAAAAAAAAAAAAAAAAAAAAACAAAAAAAATATATAAATACTGTTTCTTGCACAGACCGATTGTTTTATGTCTTAACACCTCAATGTGCTGTCACAAGTCGCAGGGTTTAATTTGGTTTTGTCTGTATATGTTTTTTTTGACTCTCAAAGCCGTGGATTCCTTTGACTGCCATTATATGACAGACTGCAACGCTTAGAGTTAAAAATCTTTGTTTGTGTTCTACTGAAGAAACAAAGTCACCTACATCTTGGATGCCCTGGGGGTAAGCAGATAAACATCAAATTTTCATTTTTGGATGAACTATCTATATTTTTTAACTACCTTTAAAAAAATGTGCAGTGCAGCGTGTTTGGATCACCTTAAAACCACCGCCGACTTCACCGATTACATTCTCAATTGGCACCTTGGTGTCTTCAAATGTGATCTCAGAGGCTGTCAAAAGAAAGAAGAAACATTCAGTGAATGCAAATGCAAAAAAAGCTTCCAAATACAAACTTAATTTTCAACAAAAAATGTTTTATTTTTTTAATTGTTTTATATAACCTACTATTTTTGTGATGTTTTTTTACTTACAAATGTGCATGCAAAAAAGTGTCCAAATACAACTTAAATTTGAACAAGATACACGTTATTTATTTAATTATTTATTTCTTTTTTTGAAAAAAAAAAAAAAAAAAAAAACAATAAAACAATTTGTTAAATTTCTGAAATAAATGCCACTTGGTTTGATTCTCACCAATACTGCATTTATTTTATCATAAAAACAATAAAAACAGTAATATTGTGAAACATTATCACAATTCAAGTATTTTTACTATTTACAATAACTGCTTTCTATGTAAAATGTAATTTATTCCTGTGATTTCAAAACTGAATTTTTAGCATCATTACTCCAGTCACATGATCCTTCAGAAATCATTCTAATATTCTGATTTGCTGCTCAAAAACATTTATTATTATTATTATTATTATTATTATTATTATGTTAAAAACAGCTGAGCAGATTTTTTTTCAGGTTTCTTTGAAGAATAGAAGTTATAGAAAGAATAGAAAGAACAGCATTTATCTGAAATATAAATATTTTGTAACATCATAAATGTCTTTATCATCACTTTTGATCAATTTAAAGCATCCTTGCTAAATAAAAGTATTAATTTCTATAATTTCTACTCTATAATTTTGAATGGTATAATGTATAATGTTACAAAAGCTTTTTATTTCAGATAAATGCTGATCTTTGAATATTTCTATTCATCAAAGACCCCAGAAAAAAAATGTACTCAACTGTTTTAAATATTGAGAATAATAATAATAATAATAAATGTTTCTTAAACAGCAAATCAGCATATCAGAATGATTTCTGAAGGATCATATGACACTGAAGACTTGAGTAATGATGCTGAAAACTTAGCCTTGATCACTGGAATAAATGACATTTTAAAATATATTCACATAGAAACCAGTTACTTTTAATAGTAAAAATATATTTTACAGCTTACAGCTTCTGCTTTATTTTGGACCAAATAAATGCAGGCTCGGCGAACGGAAGAGACTTCTTTAAAAAACATTAAAAATCTTACTGTTCAGAAACTTTTGACTGGTAGTGAAATATATTTTAAAATGTCATGTATTCCTGTAATCCTTCAGAAATCATTCTAATTTGCAGATTTGGTGCTCAATTTGGTGCTCTTTTTCATTAAAAATGTTTTGTGGAAACCATGATTTCAGGATTCTTTGATAAAGAGAAAGTTTAAAAAGTATTATAAATGTCTAATAAAAATACATTTTAACTATCTTAAATGTCCATGGTTTTCTCCAGCTTTAAGGTGGAATAATATTGAATCACAAATACATTTCAAAATTAGCTTCAAGCACAAAAGCAGGTGAAAGCTCAAACTTACTGTTTGAGCCTCTGATACCCAGTTTGTCTTCAGGTTTGCCACTGGTCACACCACCGAATGCCCTCTCTACAATGAAAGCTGTGATCTTATCTTTCTTTTGACCGTCTTTGTCAACAACTTCAGTTCTGGCAAACACAGTCATGATGTCCGCCCAGCCCCCATTGGAAATCCAAAACTTGAGAGCAAACATAAACATTTACTTAAAATCATCCAATGAAAAAAAACTTCACAAAGCCAAACACATTGACCTGATTGAGGCAATCACCTTTGTGCCATTGAGCAAGAAGTGCTTTCCATCTTCCGTCAGTGTGGCGCGTGTCTGTACAGATGCAGCATCACTCCCGCTAACACAAGAGAACATTTCACTTAAAAATAGCAAAGCAGATTTGAAAAAGGAGTTTTTATCTTAGGTTAAATGATGTACCTTCCAGGTTCAGTAAGGCAGAACGCTGCAATATGCTCTCCTGTTGCAAGTTTGGGCAGGTATTTTGCTTTCTGAGCTTCATTTCCAGCTATCAATATTCCCTAAAAAGCAGAAATTGTTATGTAAATTGTCCATCAACACAGAACTTAAACTTAAAACAATGCAACACTGAAAGTCATTTGCTCACCTTCAGGCCAATGGCTTGATGTGCTGCAAGGGTGACTGCAATAGCCCCATCTAAAGACGTGATCTCTCCTAACCTGGCATACATGGTGTTTGAGAGGCCCAGACCGCCTGGAGGAAACAGGCAAACGAGAAGATGAAACTCTCGGATGGTTTATCATAAACTGTCCCTCGTATGAAGTCAGAGGACAGTCTCACCATATTCTTCAGGTATCTGGATCCCAAACAGCCCCAGTTCTTTCAGCCCATTTAAAGTCTCAGGAGGAATTACAGCCTCATGGTCAATCTTCTTAGAATCAACTACGGTGATATTTGCAAAAGAACAGAAAAAAGACATTTCTCTGTTATTTGTAAGAATAACATGCAGAAAAATCAGGATAATAGCTATTCACTAACCAGGAAGAAAATTTAACATTTTACAATTCACAATTTTACAGCAGATTTCCTTGCTTCCACTCAAGAACAAAAGTATTTTTGAAATTAATGTTAATTTTTAATTTTAATTACATTTAATGCACTAAAGTTACCTTGCTAACATTTTTTTTTTAATGAAAAATGCTCTGTTAGATTGGAAAAATTAATCACACAAGCAGAATCCATTGCATTCTTCTAAGAGTAGATGAATGCATGTCAGTGTAATATAATACAATATAATATACACTATCAGTCAAAAGTTTTTAAACAGTAAGATTTTTAATGTTTTTTAAAGGAGTTTTTTAAAGTCCCTTCTGCTCACCAAGCCTGCATTTATTTGATCCAAAGTACGGCAAAAACTGTAAAATTTGTACATATTTTTACCATTTAAAATAACTGCTTTATATTTGAATATTTTAAAATGTAATTTATTCCTGTGATTTCCAAGCTGAAGTTTTAGCATCATTACCAGTCACATGATCCTTCAGAAATCATTCTAATACTCTGATTTGCTGCTCAGAAAATATTTATTATTATTATTATTATTATTATATTAAAAACAGCTGAGTATATTTTTCAGGTTTCTTTGATGAATAGAAAGTTGATCTCAAACATTATTAAAAAAGGTTCAAACATTCACTGATGCTCCAGAAACACAATGCATTAATAGCCGGAGGGTGAAAACTTTTGAACAGGATGAAGATTTTTCAATTTTTTTGTTTTAATATATTGTTTTCCCATGTAGTACCGCCCTTCAGAAGCAACAGAAGATACTTGCATGTTTCCCAGAAGACAAATTAAGTACAATTTACCTTGATCTTCAATTCAAATAGTTTAGTTTTTTTCAGGTTTCTTTGATGAATAGAAAGTTCAGCAGAACAGCATTTATCTGAAATAAAACTTTTGTAACATTATAAATGTCTTTATCATCAATTTAAAGCATTCTTGCTAAATAAAAGTATTAGTTTCTTTAATTTCTTCCATTTAAAATCTTACTGTTCAAACACTTTTGACTGAGTGTATATAAATGACACGATAATGAACAGAAATCCCGCAATAATAAAACAAAAATACAATAATACACGGTTGTTTTGTACCCACCGTCTTCACTGAAAAACTTCTCCACAGGCTGAACAAGTTGGTTTAGCTCCTCTAATTCTTCATTGGTTATTTCTGGATAGGGGAAGACTTCAGCCTGAAAGATGTACATATAGTTTTAATATAACATCGCAGTCTTATCTATAATATTAACCCATCCACTGTAATAACAATTATTATGAACATTATCGTCGCCAATGTTTATTACACAGCGGCTTGACCTTTGCTCAAGTGGTGTCGTATTTAATATGTATGTCAAATATGTACACACAATAATACAATACATTATTCTGCAGTTTGTTGACAATACCTTGTTTACTTTGCCCAGGAAAAGATCTTTGGCATATGCCAAACTCCTCGCACTGGATCTAATGAAGCGCCGCGACTGAAAGCGATGCAGACAATCTCCTTTTTGAGCAACTCGAACAGCAAACAAATTTCTTCCAAGATTTGCCGATCTTGACAAAACAAAAAGTTTGTTCAGGTTCATCTTCAACGTTGATACTCACCCCAATCACCCGACGACTGACTGAAACACCTTTCACCCATTTTAGTCACACATTGATGACGACACAAGTCCACTTAAGTGCAGTTCACGTCATGCCCTGCAGATGTCAGTGTTTAGCTGCACACAAATTGTCATTCATTTCACTGCTGAGGGAAAACATTGATCGTGAATTCTCTCCGGTCACTGAATTTAACACAGTACTTGCTCAGATTAATGTGAATACCTGCGTTCAGATATGACTGAAATTACTGTAATTGGCAATTCAGTGGGTCTCTTTCCTTCCAATCCTTCTTTGGGCAGCGACGCCGTAGTTAGTGTTGACAATGAGGATTTAACCCGCAAAGCTGCTCTATTTATAGCCTCCAGCATACTAGACAGACACAGACAAAAAGGGCATAGAGTGTCTTTCTCACCACCTGTCTGTAGGTCACATGCATAAGAAACAGTTTATTCACCCTACTGAAAAAAAACCCGCAGAATTTGTAATAGTTGTACTGGTTATAATTGTAATTGTATTGGTTTTAATGGAAACTATAGTCTAATGGACCTGTGGGTTTCCACTGGTAAATGGTCGCCTTATATTGGTGGCTTGCTAAAACCACTAAATCCTAATAGAATATGTCCCAAAACACCACAGAAAACCATTTTAATGGTTTTAATGGTTGGTGGTTTGTAATGGTATTTGTAGTGTAAGTTCTGTTTCTATTGCTTTTTTTCTAGCGGGGCAGTCATTTACAACTGTTGCGCAGAGCATGAATGATTTCAGCCTGTTCATATTTAATGCTGTGGCATGTGAAAGTTTGGAAACCCCTTGCAGAATCTGTGGAAATGATCTCAAACATTATTAAAAAAGGTTCAAACATTCACTGATGCTCCAGAAACACAATGCATTAATAGCCGGAGGGTGAAAACTTTTGAAGATTTTTCAGTTTTTTTTTTTTTTTAATATATATTTTTTCCCATGTAGTGCTGCCCTTCGGAAGCAACAGAAGATACTTGCATGTTTCCCAGAAGACAAATTAAGTACAATTTACCTTGATCTTCAATTCAAATAGTTTTTACCCCCCCTGCGCTTAATGCATCGTGTTTCCTTCTGGAGCATCAGTGAATGTTTGAAGCTGCTCAGAAAATAATAATAATTATTATTATTATATTATAAACAGCTGAGTATATTTTTTTCAGGTTTCTTTGATGAATAGAAAGTTCAGCAGAACAGCATTTATCTGAAATAAAAACTTTTGTAACATTATAAATGTCTTTATCATCAATTTAAAGCATCCTTGCTAAATAAAAGTATTAGTTTGGAAATGGTTTGAAATGTGAATAATTGTAACAAAATAAGGGAGCTCTTATTTAGTACTGTCTTGAGTAAGATATTTTACATAAAAGATGTTTACATATAGTCCACAAAACAAAAACATAGCTGAAATTATTAAAATAACCCCCCTTTAACACTGTGTGTGGTTACCTGGATGATCTACAACTGTTTGTTTGCTTTGTGATGGTTGTTCTTGAGTCCCTTATTTGTTCTGAACAGTTAAACTGAGCACTGTTCTTCAGAAAAAATCTTTTGCATATTTGAACCCTTTTTTTGATTTTGAGATCCATCTTTTCACATTGAGGACAACCAAGAGACTGAAACATTATTAAAAAAGGTTCAAACATTCACTGATGCTCCAGAAACACTATGCATTAATAGACGGAGGGTGAAAACTTTTGAAAACTTTTTTTCCCCATGTAGTACTGCCCTTCGGAAGCAACAGAAGATACTTGCATGTTTCCTGGAAGACAAATTAAGTACAATTTACCTTGATCTTCAATTTAAAAAGTTTTTACCCCCCGGCTCTTAATGCATCGTGTTTCCTTCTGGAGCATCAGTGAATGTTTGAAGCTTTTTTTAATGGTTGTATTTGAGTCCCTCAGTTGTCAAAATCATACAGTCACTGCTGGAAAGAGTTCAAATATGCAAAAAATGCTGGGAAATTGAATAATATGCAGGACCTGGAGGGTTTTTCTGAAGAAAAGTGCTCAGTTTAACTGTTCAGAACAAACAAGGGACTCATGAACAACCATCACAAAACAAAAAAACAGTCATAGATTATCCAGGTAACCACACAGTTTTAGGAACAAAGAATTCCCAAACTTTTGAAGGATGTCTTGATGTCTTGTGGACTGGTAAGATTTTTAAACAATTTCAAAATAAGTCTCTAACTCTCACCAAGGCTGTTTATTATTACTACCAATGTTGAAAACTGTTTTCAATGTATTTGAGTGATGTCTTGACTCCAAACGTGTAATTCAGACCTTATGTAAGGATGTACTGACCTTGTGTTTGCCATCCACAAATATAGAGATACTGAGAAACTCAAGTTCATCAAAGCTCAAGGAGTACTGAAAAGATAGAGACTAACCTACCAGTTATGCACAGAATGTTTTAGTTGATCACTATTAACAGAAATGTATGAAAATGTCAGACTATTGCAAGAATTCTGAGAACCACCAAACCTTTCATAAAACCAGTTACGCAATGGCCTCGCTGACTCAAATGTACTTGTACGGTGTATTCAACTTGGCCTCGGAGAGTTCAGAATGTATTTCTCAGGATAATGCCTTTAGAGATTCACAGAACATGTTAAGGACTTGGAGACATGCATATGTGTGCTTTAATACAGAACAATACAAGTTAAGAATTTTACGGTATATTGTTTTATTTCATGTTCTCAACATGGTCACAGTTATAGTTAAACATCAATAGGGTCTCGTCATCTACTTAGAAACAGAATGCATATTAAAACCATCCTCTCCTTGTTTGGTAATTAAAAAAAATGAAATGTATGAGTGGACGCACATGAAAGGCGATGAGAGTTATGTAACAGTCGACTTATTAAAGAAGATCCTATGACGAATTCAAGAAGTACATTTCGTAGCAGAAGCGGTGTCATGTTAATGAGTCTCTTTGAGGTGAAAAAGGACTACACCGTCAATGCGATGGCTAAGCAAAAAACAAAAAAGTATAATACAGACTATGTACACATAAACCCAACCCCTTACACTTTCCCTTTATCATCCATTATTAGATTTATATATGATATGCTTTTTTTTCTAATTTCTCACATTGGTTTGTGATATATATATATACAGTGACACAGGCTTTTTACAGAATAAAACAAGTGTAATGATCTTTTTAGGGTGGGCAAACAAGAGATAAACATGCCGAAATGCAGTGGCACAGCATAAAATGTAACAGCAAGCCAACATCATTTAAAAAAACAAAACAACAAACCAAAAGATGAAAAAAAAAAACCTAAACAAAAAGAAAGCACATTTCTTCATCTTTAAATAAGCTCACATTTCAACCAGAGGTGCTAGGCATCAGCTGCATGCAAAGCTTTGAGACGTTTGGAGACTTGACCGTCCAGTACTGTACAGTACAAAGCTGAAGCACCACAATACATTTACAACACACTGCACTGAAATCCATAAAAAACATTCAACACAAAGATGAAAAACCTTAAAAAACCATAAAGAGACATTTTCTTGACAGTTCCTTGAATTTATGCAGGGTTGTTTAGTCAGAAATGGCTTCGGGTGATCACATTCGTACAGAGACGGGGTGTCCTAGTCTGATTAATGCTGTACTGTACAAATTACTGGCCTTGGTGCATCTTGGGAACAAGCCAGGTGTTATGAAGTCTGATAATGACATAGACGTGGATTTATGCTCTATTATCCGTAAGCTTCTATTATTCTTCTTCTTATTATAATACGGACGTGCCCCGGCGGCACTTCATTACGATTAGGCTACCGGATAATATTTTCCTTTATAAACTATTTGACAATCAGTGTTTGATTTTTCAAGCCCAGATAAACAAACGGATGTCACCTAATTGAATCTATTTCGGTACGAAACGGGATAAAGACGTTTTGAATGAAGACAAGTCTACAGATTTTAATATGTTCATCATCATCGTCATCACTCATTTAACAACGGTCAACTGTAACACTGATAATATCTCTGGAAATATGCAATATCTAGAGAATATTTTGTACAATATACATGCAAGAGTACTTTAGTTGACATTCCTGACTGTAAGGTAAAACAGAGACTTGGTGGGGGCGAGAAACAATATGGGGTTTGACGTATGATATTGGAAATGTGATAACAAAACACAAACAAACCAACCAATTGGTAGCAATTTTGAATTTACAAAACTGAAACATACATATTGCACATGATTAATTAAAACAAAAGAAAAAGAGAAACAACGCACAGCAAATGTCGTAACTGCTGACACTGGTCTCGACTAAGAGAGCTCGCTTCAGCCGTGGTTCTGTACATTAAGTGATTATTTACAAAGACAAGTGCTGTTCAGAAGCTCTGTGCTTGAGTTAAAAGAGCGTCGACACAAAACTATAACATCGAATCACAGCTCCGTCACCGTTTATCTACTTACAGTATAAAACAAGTCAAAAATTGAACCGAGAAAGGGGATATGTGTGAAAAAACATGTCCAAATCTGTTCCGAGTGAGAGAACATCCATCTGACCCACTGCTACATATTATATGCAGTTTACATTACATTAGATTACATTACATTAGCTGTGTTTCTGAGCAAGTGAAAGGCATTCTCACAGGAGGACAGAAGAATATGTATCAAATCTACTTCATTTCCACACAGAAGAGGGCACACGCTCAGCCTGCTGAGAAAAATCAACATCTCTGCACAAACTACGGGGAGAGAATTCGATCAGCTTTGAAGAGCAGCCTGCTTTCCTCCGACACAAACGCTACCCCTAATATGTTAGACGTCAAAATAGCCTTCTCCGTCACGCCGGCTTTACTATAAACATCTTCAAATGTACATTTATTTCATATTGATTTATTCATCTCTAAAAAAATAGTTAAAAAAATAAAACCATGTTGCAGCAGTGGCCCGACGAGTCGAGGCCGTGGAGGATCCATCCATTCCGCCCTCCCCTTCCCACAGTCCCTGTGATTGGTTTGCGCTACGTAGATCCCGAAGGAGGCGGAGCGAACACAAGCTGGAGATTCCGGGAGAATCTTCCAACTACCAAAGGCAACCAATAATTTCCATGTTGTTCAATTGGCCACCTGCTGAGTTCGGTATTGGTGAAAACTAGCAACTCCTACGTCGAGTGTACACAGAGAATACTGAGATTTTATCTGAGGCTTCGGATCATCTTTGTCCTATAACAATAATAATAATAGCTGCTAATATTATTATTATTATTTTTTACAAAATACTATATGCACGACATACACAAAGCAAATCTTTTTTCGTTCTTTTTTCTTTTTTTTGGAATAACTCAGTCACTGCTTTTTAATAATTGGCACGTTATAGTCCCCTAACTATATCACAGAAATGTGTGGTCTACAGCTACATTAAATACTGGAACACCACTCGTTGTGACCGATTTCTCTCAAACCGTTCTGCAAACTAATAAGCAGGCTATTTGATAATGCATTTAGGTAATTAAGTACAAGAAAACAGTTGCCACGGTCTTTTGCGCATGCTCTTGCTTCACCGCCAAAGTCGAGAGGGTTGAAAGTCTCTAAAATCGAGCCTAAAGAAGCAGCAGCAGCTTTATCTGGGGCTCTACAGCTTGAGCTATGACTGGTAAGAACTGATGATTTGAGTTCTAGCCGCCCCAAAAGAGAAGGCCGGTGCTACACAGTGTGGCTCCCCTTTGCAGAGGAAGCTGGATGAGTTGAAACGTGAGTCAAGATGCCCTTTTGTTCATGTCCTGGTAGGCACAGCAACAATCCGTCGCACGTTACAATCTAATAAGAGGCCCAACGGTCACCCCGCCAAAAACGGTCCCATTCCCAAGAGGAAAGAGTTTGTGGATGTGCTCAAACCACAGTGCTGATGCCGCTGTGTTTGGGCTTGGTGCTGCTGGACGCCGGAGGAGGGGCCGGAGGCTGATTGTGGTGGTGAGGTGCATGCTGGGAGTGGGAGGGGTGCGAGGGATGCGGCCCGTGGCCGTGGGAACCGTGTGAGTGGCTGTGAGAGGACGAGGTCCCGGGTGGGGGGTGGTACTGGTGGGGCGGGTGTTGAATGTGCGCTGGAGGGTGATAGTGATGGTGGTGGTGGTACGGAGGAGGATTCTGCATGTGGCAAAACTGAGGGTGGTGGGGGTGCATCTGGGCCTGGGTCTCGGAGACGCCCTCACGGGCCGTGTGGTGCAGATTGGAGGGGTGCGGGGTGTGAGAGATTAGTGTTGGGTGGGAGGGGTGGGAGGATTGGGGAGGCAGAGAGGGCGACTTGCCCCGCTTGGTGCCGAATAGAGAGCCCAGGAGAGAAGAGGAGTTGGGGATGGACTGCTGGCGGGAGGGGCAGTCGCGGCTGGAAGTGGCTCGACGCCGTATGTGGGGGCTGCTAATGATGGACCCCTGCAGGAGGACGAGGGAGAGAGAGAATGGAGAAGTTAAACATGAGATGTGTACAGCATGCTTGATGAATCAAGAGCAGAGTTCCATTTATTCAAATTCCACATTCTGTATTCTAAAATTTGAAATGTTGATTTGGCTTGATGTAATTAGTAGGGTTGGGAACCAAGAATCCATGTTTCAAAAACAGCAATGAATGAGATTCGGTTTGTTAACAGGTCTTTATTTTTGACCAGCGCAGTCCAATCCACAAATTATTAAAAAGACTCACTAATGAGTCCTGAACTCATGAGTTACTGGTTTGAATTACTGAATGAATCAATTAGATTTTTGAACTCAAGTCATTACTTTTCAGTGTTGCCAAGACTAGCCAGAATTGGGCTACTTTAACACTGTTGCCGTGGGATAAATTGACCCCAACAATGTGATATTTAACCCCTGAAATATGAATTTATCAGGGGAACCCTGATAAAAAACGTGTATTTTATCCTCCAGTACACGATTGGGCTAGTTTTGGGCTTTTAAGTTTTGTTGTGAAAACCTGGCAACCCTGTTACTTTTATCATCTAAATCAAGAAGAACCACAAACTTTTACAAGAGACTTAAAGGATTAGTTCACTTCCAGAATAAACATTTCTTCATAACTTACTCACCCCATGTCACCCAAAATGTTCATGTGTTTCTTTCTTCAGTTGCAAAGAAATTAAGGTTTTTGAGGAAAACATTTCAGGATTTTTCTCCATATAGTAGACTTCTATGGTTCCCAAAGACTTCCAAATTGCAGTTTCAGTGCAGCTTCAAAGGGCTCTACACGATCCCAGCCGAGGAATAAGGGTCTTATCTCGTGAAATGATCAGTCATTTTCTTAAAAAAATCTTAAAAAACAATTTATATACTTTTTAACCACACGTGCTCTGCGATGCACGTCCACAACTTCACATAGTATGTAATCTTATATTTTGTAATCTTAACTCCATATTGCTTGAGGTCAAGCTAGTGCAAGATAAACATTTCTGGTTAAAAAGTATATAAATAAATATTTTTCTTAGAAAATGGCCTATTGTTTCATTAGATAAAACCCTTATTTCCTGGCTGGGATCATGCAGAGCTCTTTAAAGCTGCACTGAAACTGCAATTCGGACCTTGAACCCACTGGCTCCACTATATGGACAAAAAAAACTTGTAATGTTTTCCTCAAAAAAAAAAAACAGAATTTCTTTTAAACTGAAGAAAGAAAGACATTACATCATGAATCACATGTGTGTGAGTAAATTCTAAGGATTTTTTTCTGGAAGTGAACTAATCCTTTAAATCAGTGCAGTTATTGACTAGCTGTTCATAAAGCAATGTGCAATTAATAACTCATATTCAGAATAGAGCTTTGTCATAATAAATGGCATTTTAATTAATAATAAAAAGCATTAAAATTGAACTAAAAGTTTTTTGCTTAGTGTATTTGTTAAGTAAAAAGTACCAAATATTCAGAATCCAAAAAAAGGTGTAATTTGATTTACAAATTGACAAATTCTTTAATTCCCATCCCTAATAATTATGTATTTCACAGATACAAACTACTGTTTAAAAGTTTGGGGTTGGTAATGTTTATGTTTTTGAAAGAAGTGTCGTATACTCAACAAGGCTATATTTATTTACCAAAATACAGTGAAACTGTATAAAATTTATTTTATAACTTAAATATATAATTTAAAACAACTTTTAAGCATCATTACAGTCTTCACTGTCACTTATAAATCATCTCACTATGTTAATTAGTTGCTCACAAAACATTTTGTATTATCCAACAGTTGTGCTGCTTAACATTTTTGTGGAAACTATGATACATTTTTTTTTATTTTAAATAGAAATATGTTGTAATGTTATAAAAGTATCCTTGCTGAAAACAAATTTCTTTCATATTCTTCAAAAATAAATCAAACTGACCCCAAACTTTTGAGCAGTAGTGTAATATTGCCCAAAAGGCAATGCAAATTTAATACCCAAAATAGTATCACATAAAAAGTACTCAAAAAACGATTCCATTTATGTAAGTATTATAAAACAAGGACACGGCACTCAAGCAATGCATCATGACCATCCATCAGCAGTTAATGCATTTATAAAAGACTGAAGCAGATCCCTGAAAGCCATGCATTACATGCAAAAGCTGAAACAGGCAAGATTGAGTTAGTCAGCATTTAGTAATGTTAAAGCGAGCATATGGGCTTATCCTGCATTCCAGGATGGGCTGCCAATCAAACCGGCACACACGATAACCTACAAACTAAATGGGTGACAATCTAAATCCAGTCTATTAAAAAGCATCACCTTTGCTAAACTCCCTCGTGTTTATTATGCTTATCTGCACACAGATGGGAAACAATTTCAAGGCATTCCGAGAGGTAAAAGGAGCTTAGGGCTGGAGAGGAAAAGGTCAAGTGGTTGAAAGTTGGTGAGGAAATGAAGACTTGGACTTTTTAAAGTGCTCGATTGCGACTGTTCACTTGCAGCGGCCAAGTGAAACATGCCACCAGGAATCAAATCGAAACAATTTAAGAAAACAAAAAGACACACACGGTCCACGGTACGTGACACGGAATGTTTGCATTAGTTGAGTCATGCTGACTAAGTTGGACCGTGGAGATGTTATGATATGTGATGTGAGCCACAGGGGCAGAATTCCCCGTCATTCCACATAAGCTCCACAGGAACAGGCAGCCCGTGCATGCAGGGTGGCCTACTTAGTCCAAAAACAACACCACACACATACAGACAGTGGAAACTACTGAGCAAAGAAGCAACCAAAAAGAGAAGATGGTAGACAGACCAGAGAAATAAATAAAGTTGCAGTTTTAAAACGCAACACTATCACACAGAATAGCGGCCTTTTGTAGGTTCTTGCGTCCTATATCACGGTACTTACTTCCATATTGCTGTCTAGAGATCCTGCACTGCTGCGGCGCCCCCGCTTGCCTGAGCGAGACATGCAATATGATAGATTAGAGCACGCTCGAACAGTCAGATATATATAGGCGTGTGTAGAGGCATATATATCCTGCCTGCCTACAGGGGCGCTATTGAGACACGAAGCAAGCAGCCGTTGTCTGAAAAAGGGATAGGAAGGGTAGAGCCAGGTGGGTCGGGAGCTTTTAAAGGGCCAGAGGATGAGGGTCCTAACATCAGTGAGCATAGAGCTACATCCCTAGCAAACTGAGTTTGATGACTATAAGCAAACTGAAGATCCCTAGACTAGATCGCAGCAGCAGCTGAACAAAAGCAAGCAAAAACAGTGAAACAAATCTTTATCGTTTCTGATGGACAAATACAAATGTGGCAGCCTAGACTGGCAGTATGAAACCACTGTCAAGCTTTAATAAGTATTGAATGATTGAATGTCAATGTTAGGAGAGCTATTAACTGCTGGACATGTAGCTTTGTCTTAAAGGAACAGTTTACCCGAAAGTCGCTGATCATTTACTCGCCCTCAGGCCATCCAAGATATAATTGAAGATTTGGTGAAATTTAGCATTACATCACTTACTCACTGATGGATCGTCCGCAGTGAATGGGTGCCGTCAGAATGAGAGTCCAAACAGCTGATAAAAACATCATGATAATTTACGTAATCCACGCAAATCCAGTCCCTCATCAAGACGTTTTAACTTCAAACTCTTGCTTTTAGGCAAAATAATGAGTCCATAACTCATAATAATGCTTCATCCAGTAAAAAGTCCATCCCCTGTTGTCCTCTCAATTAAAACTCACTGACTTGATCTGTGCATATTTCTCGTCTGATTCAGACAGAGGAGAAAGTAGTAGTATGGATAGAGGACCTGTATTTGTTAATTTTTTACTAACAAATGGTTTTCACTTCAAAAGCGTGAATTACTTATGGATTATTGTGATGTTTTTAGCAGCTGTCATTCTGACGGCACCCATTCACTGCAGAGGATCCACTGGTGAGTAAGTGATTTAATGCAAATTTCTACAATTTGCATGGCGTGAGGGTAATTTATACTTTTT